>NC_057803.1:723237816-723241330 GCF_018294505.1 Triticum aestivum | reverse complement strand
GAAAAATAACAAATGTAGTCAGAAAGGGTTGTAAATTGTGGCTTTGAATGGTGCATTTTGAAGACAGAAAAACAATGGAGTTCAAATAAGTTCAAAAAAATGAAATCCCTTTGTAACAGACGAGTTTCCGTATGAAACCCTGATACTTCGAAAGAGATTGTCCGTTTTGTACACGAAGTGCATCCAGTTTTTGCCGTAACATTCTCTACTTTCTAGAACATGCTATGTGGGTGAAATGATGATACCATGCCAACTTGGAACCTTTTCAGAGTTCATTTCAAATACTTTTCAACTTCACGGTCTTATAGCTCAAAATAATCAATAAATGCATGAAAATTAACAAATGTAGTCAGAAAGGGCTGTAAATTGATGATGTGGCTTTGAATGGTGCATTTTGAACACAGAAAAACAATGGAGTTCAAATAATTTCAAAAAAATGAAATCCCTTTGTAACATACGAGTTTCCATATGAAACCTTGATACTTCGAAAGAGATTGTCCGTTTTGTACACCAAGTGCATCCATTTTTTGCCGTAACCCTCTCTACTTTCTCGCACATGCTATGTGGGTGAAATGATGATACCATGCCAACTTGGAACCTTTTCAGAGTTGAGTTCAAATACTTTTCAACTTCATGGTCTTACAGCTCAAAATAATCAGTAAATGCGAGAAAAATAACAAATGTAGTCAGAAAGGGTTGTAAATTGATGATGTCACTTTGAATGGTGCATTTTGAACATAGAAAAACAATAGAGTTCAAATAAGTTCAAAAAAAATGAAATCCCTTTGTAACAGACGAGTTTCCGTATGAAACCCTGATACTTCGAAAGAGATTGTCCGTTTTGTACACGAAGTGCATCCAATTTTTGCCGTAACCATCTCTACTTTCTCGCACATGCTATGTGGGTGAAATGATGATACCATGCCAACTTGGAACCTTTTCCGAGTTCATTTCAAATGCTTTTCAACTTCATGGTCTTATAGCTCAAAATAATCAGTAAATGCATGAAAAATAACAAATGTAGTCAGAAAGGGTTGTAAATTGATGATGTGGCTTTGAATGGTGCATTTTGAACACAGAAAAACAATGGAGTTCAAGTAAGTTCGAAAAAATGAAATCCCTTTGTAACAGACGAGTTTCCGTATGAAGCCCTGATACTTCGAAAGAGATTGTCCGTTTTGTACACAAAGTGCATCCAGTTTTTGCCGTAACCCTTTCTACTTTCTCGCACATGCTATGTGGGTGAAATGATGATACCATGCCAACTTGGAACCTTTTCAGAGTTCATTTCTAATGCTTTTCAATTTCATGGTCTTATAGCTCGAAATGATAAGTAAATGCCTGAAAAATAACAAATGTACTCAGAAAGGGTTGTAAATTGATCATGTGGCTTTGAATGGTGCATTTTGAACACAGAAAAACAATGGAGTTCAAATAAGTTCAAAAAAATGAAATCCCTTTGTAAGAGACGAGTTTTCGTATGAAAGCCTGATACTTCGAAAGAGATTGTCCGTTTTGTACACGAAGTGCATCCAGTTTTTGCCGTAACCCTCTCTATTTCTCGCACGTGCTATGTGGCTGAAATGATGATACCATGCCAACTTGGAACCTTTTCAGAGTTCATTTCAAATGCTTTTCAATTTCATCGTCTTATAGCTCAAAATAATCAGTAAATGCATGAAAAATAACAAATGTAGTCAGAAATGGTTGTAAATTGATGATGTGGCTTTGAATGGTGCATTTTGAACACAGAAAAACAATTGAGTTCAAATAAGTTCAAAAAAATGAAATCCCTTTGTAACAGGAAAAAGAATCACTCAAAATATATTTTTATAATGAAGTTATTCATAAACTAGTGATTCACACAAATTTCAAAGAATTAAAATTTAAACTATTCAGATTTCATTTGAAATGCTTTTCAATTTCATGGTCTTATAGCTCAAAAAAACCAGTAAATGCCTTTATAAAACTCTAATAGCAAAAGGAATCAACTAACAAGCTTTTATAAACCTCTAGTATTTTTAAACTAAAATTATATAAAATTTATGCAACTAAAATTATCAAAGTATTTTCTGTTCAAAACATGCAAAGCGGAAAGAATTATCATAAATAATTTTTTGTTAGAAACTTTAGTAGCAAAAAGAATTTTCACAAAGATTTTTTTGATAGAAACTAAAATAACATAATCTGTTTTTGAATATAATGATAAACTAGTGATTCACAAAAATTTCAAGGAAAAAGAATCACTCAAAATATATTTTTATAGTGAAGTTATTCATAAACTAGTGATTCACAGAAATTTCAAAGAATTAAAATTTAAACTATTCAGATTTCATTTGAAATCCTTTTCAATTTCAAGATCTTATAGCTCAAAAAAAACCGGTAAATGATTTTATAAAACTCTAATAGCAAAAGGAATCAACTAACAAGCTTTTATAAACCTCTAGTATTTTTTAAACTAAAATTATATAAAATTTATGCAACTAAAATTATCAAAGTATTTTCTGTTCAAAACATGCAAAGCGGAAAGAATTATCATAAGGAATTTTTTGTTAGAAACTTTAGTAGCAAAAAGAATTTTCATAAAGATTTTTTTGATAGAAACTAAAATAACATAATCTGTTTTTGAATATAATGATAAACTAGTGATTCACAAAAATTTCAAGGAAAAAGAATCACTCAAAATATATTTTTATAGTGAAGTTATTCATAAACTAGTAATTCACACAAATTTCAAAGAATTAAATTTAAACTATTCAACTTTGGAAACTAATGGAGTAACAAAAATATTATAATTATTCTGAGCTAAAAGAAAAAAGAATAAAAAAATAAAGCAAAAATCTGAAGAAAAAATAAATAATTCAAAAAACAAAAAATTACTAGAAAAATAAAAAAAAAGCCGCCTAATGAGCCACACGGCCTGCATACGACTAGAAACCCATCTGTATATGGGCCAGGATGCAGGCCCGTAGGCCCAATAGGCCTAACACGGTATTGTCAAGGGTAGGCAACTAATGCCTGCATATTAGAGAGGAGCTCAGCACCTGAGCAGCAACGCAGCTTATAAACAGGTGTTGAGCTCTCTCAGCTAGCGAGGTGGGACTAAGCATCACACCGCACTGCGCCAGCACAAGGCCTTTGGTCCCGGTTGGTGGCACCAACCGGGACTAAAGGTATGCATTTCTCCCGGTTGGTGGCACCAACCGGTACCAATGACCCCCCTTTAGTCCCGGTTGGTGCCTAAAGGCCTCTGCTTCCCGCCCTTTGGGCTGCTAAAAAGAGGCCTTTGGTACCGGTTGGTGGCACCAACCAGGACTAATGCACCCTTTAGTCCCAGTTCGTGGCACCAACCGGGACTAAAGGCCTCGCTATATAAGTTCACACTTAGCAATTTTTCACTCTCATCTTGCAGTTGCCACCCCCGACGACGCCAACGACATCGACGCCACCAGGCTGCCCCGACGCCGCCCGCCGCCCCCGCCCTCGCCGTCGCCGTCGCCCGCACCCTCGCCGT
>NC_057803.1:723232238-723237265 GCF_018294505.1 Triticum aestivum | reverse complement strand
CGGGGACGTCGAGGGATCATAGATATAATTTCTTCAGAATTTTCTATCATGCATAGACCGATTTTAGACCACGGGATAGGAAAAAAGAAAATAAGAAGAGGAAGAAAGAAGAAGATCGGAAGAAGAGGAGAAATAAATAAGAAGAGGAAAAAAGAAGAAAAAGAAGAGGAGAAGAAGAAAGGAATAGAGGAGAAGAAGAAGAAAAATAGAAAAATTCTATTTTCTTCTTCTCCTTTTTTTTCTTCTTTTTTTTTCTTCGATTGCTTCTCTTCTATTCCTTTCTTCTTATCCTCTTTTTATTTCTTCTTTTGTCTTCTTATTTTTTATCGGGTATTCATTGTCGATATACCCCCTTCCGATAACTTCAACACAAGGGGGGGGGTCAATATACCCCCTCCCCCATAACATTATTTTCCCATGTATGTATGTCGCATCGTTTTTGATATAACCCCCTCCCGGATAACTTCGACATGAGGGGCGGTCGATATATATACCCCCTCTCGACCGTGATAACTTATACCACGGGAGCACCCCCCTCGGCCCTCTCGCTCGACCAAAACTCTCGAGGACACCCAAAACCTAGAAAAAAACGATGTTGGTCTCCTACCCCCTCCCACCGTGCCCCTACCTGACAAACTCTCTCGAGGCCACCCAAATTTACCATGTTAAAAGAGCGTTGTCATCGAGGCCACCCCAAACCCTTGAAGCGTTGCCGAGGCCACGCCAAACCCTAGAGAAGCAGTGTCGAGTCCACAAATATGATTCCTTATTGTGATTATATTAGCTAGCTAGTTCTACGTTTGCCACTAATATATCCAGCTGTCATGTTTGAATAATAATTGCCATGTTGTAAATATTTGCAGAAACTATGGAGCACCCCCGAGACGAAGAAACAGAAGAGATGTTGGGGGACATAATCGCAAAAGGAAGTGATGTCGTTGCGTCGTTTCTCAACGATACCGATGGTCTGGAAGGACAGGGTAGTGAAGAAGAAGGTTATGATTATGATGGCTCCGGTGACCCAATCACGGCTCGGGTACAAGAAGTAGACCGTCATGATGGCTCTGGTGACCGAACCGAGTCCGGCCAGGTATATATATTAGTTAAGCCTGTGCTGACTAGCTAATTGATGCATTCATTGTTTTTGTATGTACACATATTAATTAACTCCGGTCTTTCTTCTTTTCCCTAACCCTCCGGATCGAGCACAACTTTGGTAAAGAAACGAGGCCCGAAGAAAAAGTTGCGCTCGGATGAAAGGTTTGAGATCACAGCAATCGCGCGCGATGGCAAGCCGATTGAACCCATCCGGACAAGGGATGCATTTCGTGCTCAGTGCGGGGTTCTTGTCAGGGACAAGATCCCGATCAGTATCCAGCAATGGTTAAAGCCTAAGAAGGACGACCCTGAGGTGTCTTATGTCTCCGATATGCACAAAGATCTTTGGACATCGCTTAAGGCAAATTTCACCCTACCGCCAGAGGAGGATCCGAAGAAGGCAGTTAAAGAGCAATTGATCAAGTCTCATGCTCTTAAGAAGATGGCAGAACTATTCAAGAGGTGGAAGAATGAGCTGAAAACAGAGTTTGTCGACGAAGATTTGCCACCAGAATTCACCGGAAAGTATGAGAAGATCAGAGATCACTGGCCCGCATTTGTTGCCCACAAGACATCGGAAAAGAGTAAGACGATGTCAGCGATAAACAAGATAAATGTTGTGAAGAAGAAGCATCACCATCGCACGGGGTCAGGTGGCTACCTCAAAGCCCGACCTTTGTGGGACAAGGCTGAGAATGACCTGATTGCTGAAGGGGTCGAACCAGAGACATTGAACTGGCCAGACCGTTGCCAGACTTGGTTCTTCGGGGTTGGTGGAACCTTGGACCCTGTAATAGGGAAGTGCGTTTGGACGGATGAGCAACTGCGAATACCCGTCACAAAGCTTCAGGAGTATATCAAGAAAGCGCAGCAAGGGGCGTTCATCCCAGACAGAGAGAAGGACGAGCTCACAATGGCCCTCGGGAATCCTGAGCACCCTGCTCGGACACGAGGCACCCCAGGCTCCGCTCCGTGGAAGGCTGGCTTTCTGGACACAGGGGGTTACAAAATCCAGGAGAGGAGGAAGAAAGTGGAGCATAGCCAACTACAAGCGCTGCACGAAAGGGTACAAGGGCTAGAGGAACGAGAAGCAGATCGCAGCAAACGACCTGCCGAATCTTCCCCTAAAGCTACCCCGCCATCTCAACGGAGAAGCGGTGTGGCTTCCACCGAGCAGACTCAGCAGCTGGAGCCTGTCTTCACCGCTCCTGCTAGCTACCGCGTGGATGCTATCACGGAGTCTCAACATTGCCACCTTATGACGTGATGGATGACATTTAAAGCCAAGGCGACTGTTGGCTCTGTTGTACCTAATGAACCTGGCTCAACCTACCACGGCCAGCCGATTCCAGAAGGATATGCTAGGGTGATGGTGGATGAAATAACGGACGGATTTGAGGACCTTCAGCTTGACCACCCTACGGGTGAACGGGAGATTCGGCTGGGTTCTTCTCTGAAGACTCCATGCCTATGGCGGAAGGAGCTCATCAACCTTCCGAACTAGACGCCTCCGCCTCCTCCTCCTCCTCCGGTGAGTCAGGGCAATCCGCCTCCTCCTCCGCCTCCTCCGCTGGTGAGTGATCAGGGCACTTAGCCTCCTTCTCCGGTGCGTGGCGGCACGCCGCCTCCTTCTCCGCCTGAGCCGGCGCACCTGAGCAGCCAGCCTCCTCCTTCTCTGCCTCGTCAACAAGGGCGGATCAAGAGACCCACCGCCGCTCCGGCTGCTCCGGCGCATCGTAGTCCTTCGCCTCCGCCTCGTAAGAAAGGAAAGACAGCTGCAGCCGCTCCGTCTGCTCCAGCGTCTAGCAGCACAGCCAGAGCCGGGAGGCAATACAAATACAGTCCTTCTCTCAAGACTCCAGAGAAGTTACCATATGAGAGGACCGTCGAGGAAAACACGCGGATCGTGCAAGCCGAAGTGGATAACTTCTTTGAAGGGGTGAAAGCAAAGATACATCCACCTCCGGAGGAGAAGATAGATCCGGTAAAAGTGAAGCGTACTCTGGCTGCCCTGCAGAAACCGCCAAAGTCTCCGGCGAAAGGCAACTATGAGCACATTCTTGCAAAGTCATTTGTGGAATCGTAGCAGTCGGGAAGTACTATGAGTGGTCAACGACGAGCTGGGAAAAAAGTTGCCCAGCTCAGTGAACAAGCGAACCAATCGTTCCCCCCGCTCCAGGTGTCTAGCGATACCGTCGCTACTGTTCTGGGCGGGATGGTGCCCGGTTATAACAATCTTGAAGATTACCTGCCCGACGATGTACATTATGATTTCTTGGAGGTGGACGAACACAAATATGTGTACGGGAAGCCTCTCGTCAAAGATGAAAGATCTCTACCAACGATGATGTTCAGATTCCATGATTGGTACATGAAAACCTGCAGAGAGTCTGATGGGATGAATATGTTGACGCTGAGAGTCAGAGAGGAGCATGACCTCATTGGACTTGAACTGTTGAATGTTCCATTTGAGGAGTTCTTCGCGTTTTTCAATCTAAAGGCCCTCGATAAATTAATGATCACTTGCTACTGCCTGTAAGTACAGTACTACTTCTGTCATCAAGTCCCTATATATAGGTCAGCTCTTTCATTGCATGTATTTTTAATTATCCTCACTATATTATGCAGATTGAAGATCGCCGAATTGAAGAAACGACAAATTCGTGATATTGGGTTCATTAACACAAATCTCATAGATGCATATATGGTTAAATCTTAGGCCAAAGAAACTGAGGCCAAGCTGCTAAAATCGTTTGTATTAAATCAAAACAAAGCTATAATACCCTTCCCTTATGAATTCAAGTGAGTGTTACTGTCTTGTGAATATTCGGTTTCCCTTATTAGTCGATGTTATAGTAATGTAATTGATGAGTTATGCATGCGTGCGCAGGTTTCACTATATTCTTCTAGAGATTAAGCTTGAGCAGGGACTAGTAACCGTCTTCGACTCGAGACGAAAAGATCCCAACGAGTATGCGGACATGACTGAAATTCTAGAGAAGTAAGTTAAATCGATCATTATCGCACCATATCGGCACCTTTGTTCATTTCCTGATATCAAGTAATTGTTTTCTTTGTCTGCTGGCAGGGTTTGGAAAAAATTCACCTCAAAAACTTCGGGACTGTCGAAGAAGCTGCAATTTAGACACCCAAAAGTAAGTACTATAATAGCATGTTCCACGCATCTCCTAGTGATTCAAGCGCTAGTTTCATCAATGCCATTTAGCATGCTTGCTAATTATCAGTTTGATTGACCTCTATTTCTTGTAAAGTGGTTGTGGCAGGAACAAGGGAATGATTATTGTGGATACTACATTTGCGAGTCCATCCGCCACACGACCTGTGAGCGGGGCTACTCTGACAAACAATATGAAGTGCGTAAATAATAATATTCACAATTCTATTTTATTACCATCATTTGTGTTCAGTTTCATTTATTCATATATATGTATTGACCCCCTTCTTCAAATTAGATATTTCGGATGCGGGGTGAACTCCTACCACCAGATCGTATGCGAGGAATTCAAGAGGAATTAGCGGCATTCTTTCTTGACCACGTGATCGCTAAAGACGGAGAATACCATGTGGACCCTGATCAGCTCGTTTTTAATTAATTAGGAGATTATATTGTAAGATATACTTATATTGTATATATGTGGCCAGTACGTAGCGTCGGATAGATATACGAGAACTTGTTGTTCGACCAATCTCTCAGAGAAGGAGAGGTGGTCGATATCACTTCTCTCTATATGCATATGTTCATGACGATCTTCTGTTTCCTTCATTTGCTTACTAGCTAGCGTGTCTAGTCCTCTCTATACGTATAGTACGTAGCATCGACCAAGCACGGAGATAAGAGAGGACACTTCTCTATATTAATTAGCTAGCTAACACAATATATGAAACACCTAAATTAACCCCCCAAAACC
>NC_057803.1:723196334-723231934 GCF_018294505.1 Triticum aestivum | reverse complement strand
AAAACCCCAACACCTGAAATGCTGACGCGTGGATGCCTATTGGTCCCGGTTGGTGCCACCTACCGGGACCAAAGGGCCTCCTGCCTGGGCTCGCCGCACCGGCCACATGGAGGCCCATCTGTCCCGGTTTATGCAAGAACCGAGACTAAAGGTATAGGGCATTAGTACTGACACTTTAGTCCCAGTTCAAAAACCGAGACTAATGGCCCTTACGAACCGGGACTATAGGTCCATTTTCTACTAGTGTTGTTGTTTCAATTGATTAATGTTGTGTTAACTATTGTATCAAAATGTTAGGAGAAATTGTTGTCGTGTTTACAAAATGTCAATTTCCATGGGTCCCACTGGTATTGAGATGAGAGAGGGATGGTTTTCTCCGTGATGTCCCACTTGGCAGTGTCTCGCTAAAGAATGAAGAAGCAAGGGCAAGATGGTCCAAAGAAAAGTCTACAAACAGTCAACACACGGTCAAACGAGACTAACTGGACGAAATTGAGACCAAAGGGCAAAAACATAAGGCGAGCAAAGTGGTTTGGGTAAGAACCAACCTTTTCGGAAACTAGGGGTAAACTGCCGAGTGTGACCCAACTAAGGGCATAAAATCTGTTATTCCTTTATAATAATAATGCTCACTGTAACATTCCACAATTTATAGACATTATCACATTGGATTCACTTGGAAAATTGTAATTCTCTTGTCTAAACAGTTCATAATTTACTGCAAACAAGTTTCTAATTTTCAAATATTAAAATAGACATCCAAGTAGCCAATTTAACTTACTGTTGTATGTCAATGCTAATCTTTATATTAGATGGAGCTCTCGCAACATGCTGGACAGCAGGAGAAGAAGAAGACGCCCAGACATCTGCAAAGTCTAATTTAAAGAGTTTGACGATTGATATATTGAGATACATGAACACATCACATCATCAATCAGACTTTGAATGGTTGAGCCTGTGGCTTTGGAATTAGCTAGGAACGTAGGGCTTTCGATGCGGTGATGCCTAATGCGAAGCGAGGCTGCGGGGGCTGAGAGATGGATTCCATCGGATTCTTGCGTCGCGCCGCCCGCCTGCCCTTGCTGTCGTGCGTGCATGCGTTCATGAGATGGCGATCAGCTCTGCCCTACCCCACGAGGCCATGATTCCACGTGTGCGAATAGAATTGGCGATCCTGAATGGGAGGAGCCGGGTTCATTTCGTGCGATATGCTTCCTTTTTTTAGAAACATGCTATATGTTTTTTTACGAATAATTTTGAAAATGTGAAAAAATAAGTAAATTCTAATATATTATAAAATTTTGAACAGTTTTTGTAATCTCTGAACAAAATCTGAAAACAGAAACATTTTTGGAAATTTGAAGAAATTTTCAAAAAATGCTTAAATTTTGAATTTTGAACACTTTTTGAAAAACAAAA
Source organism: Triticum aestivum (assembly GCF_018294505.1). NCBI lineage: Eukaryota > Viridiplantae > Streptophyta > Magnoliopsida > Poales > Poaceae > Triticum > Triticum aestivum. The sequence goes on along the minus strand of NC_057803.1, from coordinate 723,230,515 downwards.
ATAATCCTGAAAAAGTAAAAATAAGCAGAAAAAATGTAAAAGAGAAATGAAGAAAAGGAAAATAAAGAACACTAGAAAGCCGAAAGAACCAGAAAAGAAACAACATAGGAAAAAACGGTGCAGGGAACCTTCTAGATTGGACGCACTGTGCATACCTGGAAGTGGGCTGGCCCATGTAAGTCACTCGCGTCGCTGCTATGTGCAGTTGCCCGGCAGTTTGCCGCAGCCAGAGGCGAATAGGGTTTGTCGTTTCGTTTTCCCCATAACCACATGAACTGCTCAAAAAAATATCCACATGAAATACACTACATATACAAAGTTTGGTGCCAAAAATAATGAGTATTCAAGTGAATACCCTTCAATTGAACTGAACCCGCTCCTGCACACCGTACTTGACCTCGTGCGCCGCAGCAACGCCCACACCTCCCCGCCCGGGTCAGGTCAGGTTACCTGGCGCGGTGGATGAACGCTGAGTCGGGGCACGCCCAACCCAAGGATCCTTCTACCTGGTCAGGTAGTACACTAGTATGAAGAGCCTAGGAACGACGCCACAAGCGTTCCCATCCTCTGCGCGATTTTGTCTTGAACACCTACAGTCATGGAAACATGAATTAGTCTCGGGAGAATACGAGCAGAAGATGTATGGCAAGTTATTTAATGCGGCTGCTTACCATCTTGAATTTGTCCACTGTTCCAGAGAAAAACTGTTGGGGAACGTAGCAGAAATTAAAAAATTTCTACGCATCACCAAGATCAATCTATGGAGAGACTAGCAACAAGAGAGAGAGGGAGTGCTTCTTCATACTCTTGAAGATCGCTAAGCGGAAGCGTTACAAGAACGCGGATGAAGGAGTCGTACTCGTAGCGATTCAGATCGCGGTTGATTCCGATCTAAGCACCGAACAACGGCGCCTCCGCGTTCAACACACGTACAGCCCGGGGACGTCTCCTCCTTCTTGATCCAGCAAGGGGAGAGGAGAAGTTGAGGGAGAACTCCGACAGCACGACGGCGTGGTGGTGATGGAGCTCGTGGTTCTCCGGCAGGGCTTCGCCAAGCACTACGAAGGAGGAGGTGGTGTTGGAGGAGGGAGAGGGCTGCGCCAGGGGAAGGGTGCGGCTGCCCTCTCTCTCCCTCACTATATATAGGGGGAAGGGAGGAGGGGGAGGCGCCCTAGGGTTCCCTAGGGGAGGGGCGGCGGCCACAGGGGAAACCCTAGATGGGTTTGTGCGCCCCCACCCCCTAGGAAACTTGCCGCCCAAGTCGGGAGGGGCGGCTGCCCTAGGGGTGGCGCCACCACCTCTCCTGATTACGTGAGATGGGGTGGGAGGGGCGCTCACCCCCTTAGTGAGCTGATGTGCCCCCTCCCCTTGGCCCATAAGGCCCCCCAACGCTTGCCGGGGCCTCCGAAACCCCTTTCGGACACGCTGGTCATCACCTGGTACCCCTGGAAAAATTCTGGACTCCAATACCCTTCGTCCAATATACCGATCTTCACCTCCGGATCATTCCGGAGCTCCTCGTCATGTCCGGGATCTCATCTGGGACTTCGAACAACCTTGGGTAACCACATACTATTTCCCATAACAACTCTAGCGCCACCAAACCTTAAGTGTGTAGACCCTACGGGTTCGGGAACCATGCAGACATGACCGAGACACCTCTCTGGCCAATAACCAATAGCGGGATCTGGATACCCATATTGGCTCCCACATGTTCCACGATGATCTCATCGGATGAACCATGATGTCGAGGACTCAAGCAATCCCGTATGCAATTCCCTTTGTCAATCGGTATGTTACTTGCCCGAGATTCGATCATCGGTATCCCAATACCTTGTTCAATCTCGTTACCGGCAAGTCACTTTACTCGTTCCGTAATGCATGATCCCGTGACTAACTACTTAGTCACATTGAGCTCATTATGATGATGCATTACCGAGTGGGCCCAGAGATACCTCTCCGTCATACGGAGTGACAAATCCCAGTCTCGATTCGTGCCGACCCAACAAACACTTTCGGAGATACCTGTAGTGCACCTTTATAATCACCCAGTTACATTGTGATGTTTGGTACATCCAAACCACTCCTACGGTATCAGGGAGTTACACAATCTCATGGTCTAAGGAAATGATACTTGACATTAGAAAAGTTTTAGCAAACGAACTATACGATCTTGTGCTATGCTTAGGATTGGGTCTTGTCCATCACATCATTCTCCTAATGATGTGATCCCGTTATCAATGACATCCAATGTCCATGGTCAGGAAACCATGACCATCTGTTGATCAACGAGCTAGTCAACTAGAGGCTCACTAGGGACATGTTGTGGTCTATGTATTCACACATGCATTGCGGTTTCCGGTCAATACAATTATAGCGTGAATAATAGACAATTATAATGAACAAGGAAATACAATAATAACCATTTTATTATTGCCTCTAGGGTATATTTCCAACAGAAACCCCCTCGATGAATCTATGCCTTTCCCCTGAATAAGGCATGTGTTCTTAAGATAGCAGCAGCACTACATTCAGATCTTTGGGGGAAAGATAAGGTTCAAGTAGTAGATAGAACATACCATTATGCCCATCATTTGGTTATGAGCCTCTACCTCTTCATTTATATCACCTGATATCTATAGAATGATAAACAGCTTCAGTAATCTTCAAGGTGGAAAGGCTATCAGCAAGTAGATACATACATTTGAGTCAACTATGGAAGTGACTGCTACTCATTTCATTTTGTCATTTCAGGACTGAACCTTCAATAACTCTACTACTTAAAGCTTTTTGTTAAAAAACTCTACTACTTAAAGCTGGTCATGCCTAATTGCTCACAGGCCGCAAGCAAAAATCAGACGAGAACACCAACAGTTAGACAAGGTACCTCGGTAACTTTTGTGTGAACACCAACAATTAGAGAAGACATGATGACCCACAAGTATAGGGGATCTATCGTAGTCCTTTCGATAAGTAAGAATGTCAAACCCAACGAGGAGCAGAATGAAATGATAAGCGGTTTTCAGCAAGGTATTCTCTGCAAGTACTGAAATAAGTGGTAACAGATAGTTTTGTGATAAGATAATTTTAACGAGCAACAAGTAACAAAAGTAAATAAAGTGCAGCAAGGTGGCCCAATCCTTTTTGTAGCAAAGGACAAGCCTTGACAAACTCTTATATAGAGAAAAGCGCTCCCGAGGACACATGGGAATATCGTCAAGCTAGTTTTCATCACGTTCATATGATTCGCGTTCTGTACTTTGATAATTTGATATATGGGTGGACCGGTGCTTGGGTGCTGTTCTTACTTGAACAAGCATCCCACTTATGATTAACCTCTATTGCAAGCATCCGCAACTACAACAAAAGTATTAAGGTAAACCTAACCATAGCATGAAACATGTGGATCCAAATCAGCCCCTTACGAAGTAACGCATAAACTAGGGTTTAATCTTCTGTCACCCTAGCAACCCATCATCTACTTATTACTTCCCAATGCCTTCCTCTAGGCCCAAATAAAGGTGAACTGTTATGTAGTCAACGTTCACATAACACCACTAGAGGCTAGACAACATACATCTCATCAAAATATCGAACGAATACCAAATTCACATTACTACTAATAGCAAGACTTCTGCCATGTCCTCAGGAACAAACGTAACTACTCACAAAGCATATTCATGTTCATAATCAGAGGGGTATTAATATGCATATAGGATCTGAACATATGATCTTCCACCAAATAAACCAACTAGCATCAACTACAAGGAGTAATCAACACTACTAGCAACCTACTAGTACCAATCCCGGACTTGGAGACAAGAATTGGATACAAGAGATGAACTAGGGTTTTGAGAGGAGATGGTGCTGGTGAAGATATTGATGGAGATTGCCATCTCCCGATGAGAGGAGCGTTGGTGATGACGATGGCGATGATTTCCCCCTCCTGGAGGGAAGTGTTCCCGGCAGAACAGCTCTGCCGGAGCCCTAGATTGGTTCCGCCAAGGTTCCGCCTCGTGGCGGCGGAGTTTCGTCCCGAAAGGTTGCTTATGATTTTTTCCTCGATGAAAGACCTCATATAGCAGAAGATGGCCACCAGAGGGCCAACAGGGGGCCCACGAGGCAGGGGGGCACGCCCAGGGGGGTAGGGCGTGCCCCCCACCCTCGTGGCCAGGTGGGGCCCCCTCTGACGTACTTCTTCTGCTCAATATTTTTTATTATCTCCAAAAACAACTTTCGTGGAGTTTTAGGACTTTTGGAGTTGTGCAGAATAGGTCTCTAATATTTGCTCCTTTTCCAGCCCAAAATTCCAGCTGACGGCATTCTCCCTCCTTATGTAAACCTTGTAAAATAAGAGAGAATAGGCATAAGTATTGTGACATAACTTGTAGTAACAGCCCATAATGCAATAAATATCGATATAAAAGCATGATGCAAAATGGACGTATCAACTCCCCCAAGCTGAGACCTCGCTTGTCCTCAAGCGGAAGCCGATAACGATAAATATGTCCCCATGTTTAGAGGTAGAGGTATCGATAAAAAGAAAATAGGGACATGAAGGCATCATGATTAATCTCATAACAGCAACATAGATGAATATTGTCATATGATTTCTTATGCTCAAGTAATAATCTATTCAAAATGCAAAAGTACGAATCAGAAACCTTATTGAGAACTAACAAACTATAATCTCAGTCATTGAAGCAATTGCAATTTATCATAACACCAGAAAGAGTCTATGTCGGAGCTTTCTAGCAAGTCCACATACTCAACTATCATTTAATCTTTCATAATTGCTAACACTCACGTAATACTTGTGGTTACAGAGTTTTAATCGGACACAGAGAAAGATAAGCGCTTATAGTTTCGCCTCCCAACCTTTTACCTCAAGGGTAATGGCAACAATAATAACTCATGCTCCCCTATATCTAATTAGATATATTTATCAGGATCTTTCCAACACCCTGTGCTTGCCAAAGGATAAAATGTAAAAAGGAAAGGAGAAGATCACCGTGACTATAGCATAAGATAAAGGATAATAGTAACCGATAGGCCCTTCGCAGAGGGAAGTAGAGGTTGCCATGCGCTTTTATGGTTGGATGCACAAAATCTTAATGTGAAAGAACGTCACTTTATATTGCCACTTGTGATATGAACCTTTATTATGCAGTCTGTCGCTTTTATTTCTTCCACATCACAAGATCGTATAAAGCTTATTTTCTCCCACACTAATAAGTCATACATATTTAGAAAGCAATTTTTATTGCTTGCACCGATGGCAACTTACTTGAAGGATCTTACTCAATCCATAGGTAGGTATGGTGGACTCTCATGGCAAACTGGTTTAAGGGTTTTCGGAAGCACAAGTAGTATCTCTACTTGGTGCTGAGAATTTGGATAGCATGAGGGGGAAAGGCAAGCTCAACATGTTGGATGATCCATGACAACATACTTTATCTCAGATATAAGAAAACATAACCCATTACATTGTCTTCCTTGTCCAACGTCAACGCTTTAGCATGTCATATTTTAATGGGTGCTCCCAATCATAAAAGATGTCCATGATAATATATTTATATGTGAAACCTCTCTTTCCTTATTACTTCCTATTAATTGCAACGATGACCAAAGCTATGTTTGCCAACTCCCAACAACTTTTAATCATCATACTCTTTCTATGTGAAGCTATTACTCTCAATAAGATCAATATGAACTCTTTATTTCTTTTTATTCTTTTCTCTTTCTTTTTTTATTCACTAGAGATCATGGCAAAACAATCAAGCTCTTGACTCAACACTAATCTTTATTATATGGCTCACGGACTCGATTACATAGCGGGATCATAAAGCAAAAACTCAAAACTAGATCATGCCATCAACTTTATTCTACTAGATCAAGATACTACTAATAGGATTGAACTAAGAAAAACGGTAAAGATAGGAGATGTGGTTGTGATACGATACCGAGGCACCTCCCCCAAGCTTGGCAGTTGCCAAGGGGAGTGCCCATACCCATGTGATTATGCCTCCTTCTTTGTTGTTGGTGAAGAAGGTGGTGGTGTTGGCTTCTTCCTTAGTTTGCGCTTGAGGACATAATTTTGATCCCTCAAGTCGTCAATCTCCTGCTCCAGGATTAATATCCTCTTGCATAGTTCCTGCTTGTTTCCTGCAAGAGACGAAAATGGATAAACTCGATCTTAGGTTTCTTTGCTCTATCAGGGAGGCTTGACTTTTTGAACTCCACATGCATGTCCCAAGGTTGAGGTCGTGGGGATTCATCTTCATCTGAGCTCGTCACTTCCTTCCTCTTGGGTTCATACTCCTCTTCTTCCTCCGTTGTCCAACCACAATGCTCCACATCTCCATAGACCTTAGGATTTGCAAGGTAATCATCCATATAACTTTCTCCTTCCCAATCCTGGGACGACATGTTGCTTCAATCTGCAGCAGAATAGCTCGAAAAGAGAACAGAGGATAATTGCGTGATACGGGAGTCAAAACTTCCGAGAAAGTATATAATGAATTTTTACCGACCAAAATATGTATCGTGCAAGAAAACGGAGTCCGGAGAGCACACGAGGTGCCCATGAGGTAGGGGGGCGCGCCCAGGGGGGTAGGGCGCGCCCTCCACCCTCGTGGGGCCCTCATGTCCTTCCCGGACTGCTACTTATTTTTCTATTTTTCTAAATATTCCAAAACGGAGAAATATTGCCTTAAAAATTGTTTAGGAGTCGGTTTACTCACCGTACCATATACCTATTCCTTTTCGGAGTCTGAAACGTTCCGGAAAGTGTCGCTTATGTATTCCTCCGGGGTTACGATTTCAATAACGTTGGTTTGAACATTTATGGGATTACCTGAGATATAATGTTTGATTCTTTGACCGTTCGGGTTTGTGCCTTCGAAGTTGTTGATTTTTTATGGCACCGGAACGATATGCCTCCTCTATAATGTAGGGGCCTTCCCATTTAGAGAGAAGTTTTCCTGCAAAAAATCTTAAACGAGAGTTGTATAGCAATACGTAATCACCTACATTAAACTCACGCTTTTGTATCCTTTTGTCATGCCATCTTTTAACCTTTTCTTTAAATAACTTGGCGTTTTCATAAGCTTGGGTTCTCCATTCATCAAGTGAGCTAATATCAAATAACCTCTTCTCACCGGCAAGTTTGAAATCATAGTTGAGCTCTTTAATAGCGCAATATGCCTTATGTTCTAGTTCGAGAGGTAAGTGGCATGCTTTTCCGTAAACCATTTTATACGGAGACATACCCATAGGATTCTTATATGCAGTTCTATAGGCCCATAATGCATCATCGAGTTTCTTGGACCAATTCTTTCTAGACCTATTGACAGTCTTTTGCAAAATTAATTTAAGTTCTCTATTACTCAATTCTACTTGACCACTGTACTGCGGGTGATAAGGAGATGCAATTCTATGATTAACATCATATTTAGCAAGCATTTTTCGGAAAGCACCATGAATAAAGTGTGAACCACCATCAGTCATTAAATATCTAGGGACTCCAAACCTCGGAAAAATAACTTCTTTAAGCATTTTAATAGAAGTGTTATGATCAGCACTACTAGTTGGAATAGCTTCTACCCACTTAGTAACGTAATCAACAGCAACTAAAATATGTGTATATCCATTAGAGGCAGGAAAAGGTCCCATATAGTCAAAGCCCCAAACATCAAATGGTTCAATAAAAAAGTGAATAATTCATAGGCATTTCTTGACGTCTACTAATATTACCAATTCTTTGACATTCATCACAAGATAAGACAAACTTACGGGCATCCTTGAAGAGAGTAGGCCAATAAAAACCAGATTGCAATACTTATGTGCAGTTCTATCTCCAGCGTGGTGTCCTCCATAAGCTTCGGAGTGACACTTGTGTAGGATCTGTTCCTGTTCATGCTCAGGTACACAACGTCTAATAACACCATCTACTCCTTCTTTATAAAGATGTGGGTCATCCCGAAAGTAATGTCTTAAATCATAGAAAAACTTTTTTTTGCTGGTATGTGAAACTAGGTGGTATAAATTTAGCAATGATGTAATTAGCATAATCAGCATACCAAGGAGTACTACGAGAAGTACTTATGACATTTAATTGCTCATCAGGAAAACTATCATCAATAGGTAGTGGGTCATCAAGAACATTTTCTAATCTAGATAAGTTGTCTGCAACGGGGTTCTCAGCTCCTTTTCTATCAACAATATGCAAATCAAATTCTTGTATCAAGAGAACCCATCTAATAAGTCTAGGTTTAGCATCTTTCTTTTCCATAAGATATTTAATAGCAACATGATCAGTGTGAATAGTTACTTTAGAATCAACAATATAGGGTCTAAACTTATCACAAGCAAATACAACTACTAAGAATTCCTTTTTAGTAGTAGCATAATTTCTTTGAGCATTGTCTATAGTCTTACTAGCATAATGGATAACATTTAATTTCTTATCAACTCTTTTCCCTAGAACAGCACCTACAGCATAGTCACTAGCATCACACATAATTTCAAAGGGTAAATTCCAATCAGGTGGCTGAACAATGGGTGCAGAGATCAATGCTTTCTTAGGTATTTCAAATGCTTCTACACAATCATCATCAAAGACAATGGTATATCTTTTTGTAATAAATTAGTCAGAGGCCGAGAAATTTTTCAGAAGTCTTTAATGAACCTCCTATAAAATCTGGCGTGACCAAGGAAACTTCTTATACCTTTGATGTCCTTGGGACATGGCATCTTTTCAATAGCATCAACCTTAGCCTTATCAACTTCAATACCTCTTTCAGAGACTTTATGCCCCAAGACAATACCTACGTTAACCATAAAGTGGCACTTTTCCCAATTCAAAACAAGATTAGTTTCTTCACATCTCTGCAAAACTCGATCAAGGTTGCTCAAGCAATCATCAAAAGAGGATCCATAGACAGAAAAGTCGTCCATGAAGACCTCACAAATCTTTTCACAAAAGTCAGAGAATATAGCCATCATGCATCTTTGAAAGGTAGTAGGTGCATTACATAGACCAAAAGGCATACGTCTATAAGCAAAAGTACCAAAAGGGCAGCTAAAAGTAGTCTTTGATTGATCTTTAGCTGACACAGGTATTTGAGAGAACCCAGAATAACCATCTAGAAAGCAATAGTGTGTATGTTTGCATAATCTTTCTAACATTTGATTGATAAAAGGTAAGGGGTAATTATCTTTCTTAGTAGCTTTATTTAATTTGTGGAAATCAATTACCATCCTATAACCTGTAATAATTCTTTGTGGAATCAATTCATCTTTATCATTTGGAACAACAGTAATACCTCCCTTCTTAGGGACACAATGGACAGGACTTACCCACTGACTATTAGCAATGGGGTAAATTATACCTGCCTCAAGGAGCTTTAGTATTTCTTTTCTTACCACTTCCTTCATCTTAGGATTCAGCCTTCGTTGATGATCACGAACTGGTTTGGCATCTTATTCTAAATTTGTTTTATGTTGACATAGAGTGGGACTAATGCCCTTAAGATCATCAAGAGTATATCCAATAGCAACACGATGTTTCTTCAAAGTTTTCAATAATCTCTCTTCTTCAGGCTCTGAAAGGTTAGCACTAATAATAACAGGATATATCTTCTTTTCATCAAGATGAGATATTTAAGATTATCAGGCAACGGTTTAAGCTCAAACACGGGATCACCCTTGGGTGGAGGAGGATCCCCTAGGATTTCAACAGGAAAATTGTGTTTCAAAATAGGTTCCTGTTTAAAGAATACTTCATCTATTTCCCTTCTTTCATTCATAAACATATCATTTTCATGGTCTAGCAAATATTGTTCTAAAGGATCACTAGGAGGTACGACAACAGAAGCAAGACCAATAATTTCATCCTTACTAGGCAATTCCTCTTCACGGTGTTGTCTACTAAATTTAGAGAAATTAAACTCATGAATCATATCACCCAAGCCAATTGTAACTACATTCTTTTCACAATCTATTCTAGCATTGACAGTGTTGAAGAAGGGTCTACCAAATATAATGGGAGAAAAACTATCTTGTGGGGAACCAGGAATAAGAAAATCAGCAGTATATTTAGTTTTCCCACACAAGACTTCAACATCTCTAAGAATTCCCATTGCTGATATAGTATCTCTATTAGCCAGCTTAATTGTAACATCAATATCCTCTATCTCAGCAAGTGCAATATCATGCTTAATTTCTTCGTATAAAGTATGAGGTATAATACTAGCACTAGCACCCATATCACACAAGACATGATAACAGTGATCTCCTATTTTAACAGAAATAACAGGCACGCCTACCATAGGTCTATGTTTATCTTTAGCACCAGGTTTGGCAATTCTAGCAGTTTCACCGCAGAAATGAATAACATGCCTATCAATATTATCAGCCAGGAGATCTTTAACAATAGCAATATTAGGTTCAACTTTAATTTTCTCAAAAGGTGTATAAGTTCTAATATTGCTTTTACGAACCACAGTTGAAGCTTTAGCATGATCCTTTATCCTAACAGGGAAAGGTGGTTTCTCAACATAAGAAGTAGGAACAATAGGATCATTATAAGTGACAGTCTTTTCTTCAACTTTAATAGGTGCAGCTACTTTTACTTCTATGGGAGGATGCTATTTAAACCACTTCTCCTTGGGGAGATCAACATAAGTAGCAAAAGATTCACAGAAAGAAACTACTATCTCAGAGTCAAGTTCATATTTACTGCTAAATTTACGGAAAACATCGGTATCCATAAAAGATTTAACACAATCAAACTTAGGTGTCATACCTGACTCCTTACCTTCGTCGAGATCCCAATCTTCATAGTTGCATTTAATTCTATTCAATAAATCCCATTGGAATTCAATAGTCTTCATCATAAAAGAGCCATCACAAGAAGTATCAAGCATGGTGCGTTTGTTATCAGAAAGCCGAGCATAAAATTTTTGAATAATCATTTCTCTTGAGAGCTCATGATTGGGGCATGAATATAACATTGATTTAAGCCTCCCCCAAGCTTGAGAGATGCTTTCTCCTTTGCGAGGCCAAAAATTACATATATAATTGCGATCACGATGAACAAGATGCATAGGATAATACTTCTGATGAAATTCCAATTTCATTCGTCTATAGTTCCATGATCCCGTGTCATCACATAGCCTATACCATGTCGATGCATCTCCCTTCAAATATAAAGGGAAGACCTTCTTCTTAACAACATCATCGGGTATCCTGCAAGCTTAAATAATCCATGGACTTCATCCACAAATATTAGGTGCTCATCAGGATGCTTTGTTCCATCTCCTAAAAAAGGATTATCTAGCAGTTTTTCTAACATACCCGAAGGAACTTCAAAGGGAACATTTTCATTTTCAGTAGGTTCAGTAGGTTGAGGAGCAATTCTTTGCTCTACTGTTCGGGGTGAAGATACCCCGAACAAGCCCCTCAGAGGATTACTTTCCATAGTAACAAGTGACAGTAAATTTCAGCACACTATATAAATTTTTCCTTACCAAATTCCACCTACCAAAGGCGCTTAACTCCCCGGCAACGGCGCCAGAAAAGAGTCTTGATCACCCACAAGTATAGGGGATCTATCATAGTCCTTTCGATAAGTAAGAGTGTCGAACCCAACAAGGAGCAGAAGGAAATGATAAGCGGTTTTCAGCAAGGTATTCTCTGCAAGTACTGAAATAAGTAGTAACAGAGAGTTTTGTGATAAGATAATTTGTAACGAGCAACAAGTAACAAAAGTAAATAAAGTGCAGCTAGGTGGCCCAATCTTTTTTGTAGCAAAGGACAAGCCTGAACAAACTCTTATATAGAGAAAAGCGCTCCCGAGGACACATGGGAATATCGTCAAGCTAGTTTTCATCATGTTCATATGATTCGCGTTCGGTACTTTGATAGTTTGATATGTGGGTGCACCGGTGCTTGGATGTTGTTCTTACTTGAACAAGCATCCCACTTATGATTAACCTCTATTGCAAGCATCCGCAACTACAACAAAAGTATTAAGGTAAACCTAACCATAGCATGAAACATGAGGATCCAAATCAGCCCCTTACGAAGTAACGCATAAACTAGGGTTTAAGCTTCTGTCACCCTAGCAACCCATCATCTATTTATTACTTCCCAATGCCTTCCTCTAGGCCCAAATAATGGTGAAGTGTTATGTAGTCGACATTCACATAACACCACTAGAGGCTAGACAACATACATCTCATCAAAATATCGAACGAATACCAAATTCACATGACTACTAATAGCAAGACTTCTCCCATGTCCTCAGGAACAAACGTAACTACTCACAAAGCATATTCATGTTCATAATCAGAGAGGTATTAATATGCATATAGGATCTGAGCATATGATCTTCCACAAAATAAACCAACTAGCATCAACTACAAGGAGTAATCAACACTACTAGCAACCTACTAGTACCAATCCCGGACTTGGAGACAAGAATTGGATACAAGAGGAACTAGGGTTTTGAGAGGAGATGGTGCTGGTGAAGATGTTAATGGAGATTGCCCTTTCCCGATGAGAGGAGCGTTGGTGATGATGATGGCGATGATTTCCCCCTCCCGGAGGGAAGTGTCCCCGGCAGAACAGCTTTGCCGGAGCCCCAGATTGGTTCCGCCAAGGTTCCGCCTCGTGGCGGCGGAGTTTCGTCCCGAAAGGTTGCTTATGATTTTTTCCTCGACGAAAGACCTCATATAGCAGAAGATGGCCACCGGAGGGCCAATAGGGGGCCCACGAGGCAGGGGTGCGCCCTCACCCTCGTGGCGAGGTGGGGCCCCCTCTGACGTACTTCTTCTGCTCAATATTTTTTATTATTTCCAAAAACAATTTTCGTGGAGTTTTAGGACTTTTGGAGTTGTGCAGAATAGGTCTCTAATATTTGCTCCTTTTCCAGCCCAGAATTCCAGCTGACGGCATTCTCCCTCCTTATGTAAACCTTGTAAAATAAGAGAGAATAGGCATAAGTATTGTGACATAACGTGTAGTAACAGCCCATAATGCAATAAATATCGATATAAAAGCATGATGCAAAATGGACGTATCAAGACACCATAGTACACTTGATGACTCACGTGCGAACATCCTGGTAACTTTGTTGTAGAGGAAAAAAATTGTATGAAATTGTTAGAAATAAATGGGCTTGCCCATTAACAATTTTATGGTGTCGTGGCGGACAAGTTCATTGTTTTCTTGTCCGGTAAGTTTGACTTGGTCGGTTGGAGATCATGATCGCGACACGATGCCGCCTCTGGTTCATCTATATATACTGCTTACCGGCCTATTAATACCTCATCTCGCAACTTGCTCTGCCACCGTAGTCTACTCTATCCCGAACGCCGGCGTGCATCAGTGTGTGGAAGAGGAGGTCTCGGAACCATTCGTCCTTGCGATCCTACACTGGGAGAGGACGAATTAGATTTTAGGAAACTGGACGTTTTTTGAAAAATCGGATTTTTATTGAATCTATGAATAAGGTTTGAAATTCTGAACAGAACTTTGAAACATGAACAAATTTGGAATAACACTAACATTTTTTAGAAAGAGGATAGCGTTTCGAAACTCATAAAACAGTTGAATTTGCGAACAAATTTTCAAAATGTCAACACTTTTTATATTGGTGAATACATTTTAACAGGAACATATTTTGAAATTCACAAACATTAATTGAATTTTTGAAGAAATTGGAAAATTTTGAAATCTAAATCTTCTGAACAAATTTGAACATGTGAACAATGTTTAGGAAACACAAATATTTTTTGAATTTTAAAGTTAGTTTTCAAAAACTAGATTTTTTTTTAATGTTTATAAAAATCAAGAAATATGAATGTTTTACGAAACACAAATTGATTTTCAATTTTCGTGAACAAATCTTGAAGAAACTCACACATTTTGGAAAAAGATGAACATTTTTGCCAAAATATGAGTATTTTTTAAACGGGGACATTTTTGGAATCTGTTAACAAAATTTGGAAACGTGAACAATTTTTGGAAAACCGCACATTTTTTTATAGCAGGAATATTTTTTAAAAGTTCCTGAAATTGGAAATGCGAAGATTTATTGAAATTTGTGCACAATTATTTTCAAATGGGAACAATTGTTTGGAAACATAATCATTTTTTAAGCTCTTGAACAATTTTTGAAAAGATGAACAATTTTTGAAAAGGACAAACATTTAAAAAAACAAATGGAAATGAAAAAAGGAAACCCAAAAGGAAACTAAAAAATAAAAAGGATAGAAAAGCAAAAGAAAAAGAAACAGGAAATAAAAATCAAAGTAGAAACAGAAACATAAAAAGGTGAAAAAAACCAGCTCAGGAACAAGGTTCCTAAAATCGGGAAAAACCGGCTCGGATTCTCTAGAAGGTTCATTGTATAAGAATTTCCATTTAGCGTAGTGCAATTTGCCAGCGGACGCCTGAAGCAGTCGAAGCTGGGCCAGCCCATTTTATTTGTTTTCTCCTTGTTTGGTAGAAACGTTGGAATTAGAATCCGCGCCCCGCTCAATGGGATCGCTGAGCTCTAACCTCCAGGCCATCGCCCTTCTACTTTGCAAAGTTATTTCGATTATGTGATTTCGTTTCTTTTGGTTCGTGAAAGCCCTGTTTTGCGAAGCTTCCCAACCTCGTTTTTCCTGGTTCGCGCTTTAGTCAAGCCTAGTGTTCCTTTCCTTTTTTTCCTCCATGAGTTTTTTTAAAGATTTCATGTTTTTAAAATCGATGAACTTTTTTAAATTGATGAACTTTTTTTCATGTTCGATGAATTTTTTTCAAATTCGATGAATGGTTTTTCAAAATCGATGTACTTTTTCAGATTATAAGAACTTTTTTTCCAATCCAATAAATACTTTTGTTTCAAAATTAATGAATGAAATTTTTTGAATTCGATGATTTTTTGTCAAATTTGATGAAAATTAATATTTTTTTTCAAATTTGATGAACTTTATTCAAAATCAACGAACTATTTTTCAAAATTGTTGAATCTTTTTGAAATTCGTTGAACTTTTTTTGAAAGTTGTGAACTTTATGAAATTTATATATACATTTTTGAATTGATGTATTTTATATGATTTGTTTTATGTTTTTCAGAAAGTCAATGGTTGACTGGTCAACCGCGACCACTCAGCAGCAAGCCCACGAGACAGGCAACCAGTCAAAGACTAGCCAGCAAGACACGTGTGTGTTGGCGCTGAAGTCGCTTGTTAGGAGCTCCCATGACAAGAAGCGTGAAAGGTTTTGCCTCATAAAAAAGCATGAAAATATCTCTCGTGTCGAGCGTTTTACTCTCCTGTCGCTTCTTGGCTGGCCCATTTTCTTTATTTTTTTTCATGGTTTACTTTGGTTTCTTTACTTTTTCATTTGTTTATTTCTTGGTTTTTCTTGAGTTTTCTTTTCTTTTTCGTTCTTTTTTCTTTCTCATTGTTGTTTCTATCTAGATTTCACAAATGTTTCTACCTACTTTGTTTATTTTTCTTTGTTTCTTTTCTCAGTTTTCTTTGTTTTTCCTGTGTTTGCTTCTCGGGTTTCACTGTTTCTATTTTTTGCAATTATTTTCTTTCATTTCCTTTTTTCTTTTTCTTTTTTCTTTGGTGTTTATTGGGTTGTTTTTTCTTTATTTATTGCTTTGTCAATTTTCATCGATTTTGTTTTGTCCAACACATGTCTACTTCTTTTCAGTGCACTATATTCATTTTAGTATACACATGTAACATTTTATTGATATGCGTTGAACATTTTTAAATGCATGATACACATTTTCTTGTAATACATGTTTTGAGAACTTTTTTCAAATAAATGATCAACATTTTTTCAAATACACGTTGAACATTTTTATAAGGTTTTTAAACTATGCGAACTTTTTTGAAATACATGATTAACATTTATCCAAATACTCCCTCCGTTCCTTTATATGAGGTGTATTTTTTTATAGATTTTCCAATTTAAGGTGTATTTCTTATAATTCATCATAATTTTTTTTCAGCCCTTCAAAAAAAGGGAAGTGCATCTCTCCCGGTTGCAGGTACCTCTCATTCTAGAGAAAAAGGAAAGTACCTCCCTATCGATTTTTTGTATCTCTTTCTTTCTTGACCTAACTGATTCACTTGGTGCCAATCATCCAAGGATAATTTTGTCCTAAATTGCCTATAACTTATGGCCTTGGTCATCGAGTCAACAAGAATACACCTTACAAATATATGTTATTGATGTCTACTTTTTTCATACAAATGTATATTACTTTTATAAATAGAAAACTTTTCGTATACATGTTTAACTTTTTCAATACATGACTAACGTTTTTATATATCACATATATTTTTTTATTTAAACACCTTAATAAGTATATGCACAGGGTACATTTTAACATTTATTATATAGATAAGGAATCTTTTCAATACACATTTAACATTTTTATACAGGTTTAACATTATTTAAGTACATGTTAATTTATTTTTTCAAATATATGTTTTTTATTTCTACTTTTTCATGACATTTTGTAGATTTTTTTATAAGTCAAGAACATTATTTATACACATTGAACATTCTTCAAACACACGATTAACATTTGTATATAATGTTACATATATTTTATTGAAACACATGAACATTGTAGTAATCCCACAAACGTTCTATTTGTATGTCATGTGGTTTTTGAATTAAGCAAACAATTAATTAATGTTCCATTAACTGTTTCAAAATTCATGGTTATTTTTTAATTACATTTATGTTTTCAAATATATGTAACTAAAATAATTTCAAAAGTAAGAACAAAGAAAAAAAAGAACACTGGAAAAACACAGGGTGGGGGAGGATTAACTAACCTGGAACCTACCTGGGGGCTGAGTAGGACTCAGAGAGAGATGCTTCGGTGTTGATACATGAGTGATATAGACCAACAAATGTTAAGGCGAGGAACGTACTTACCCAAGGACCAATAAGAAAGGAGAGAGAAGTTCAATATAATATAATATTAATTTGTTAGGATTAGTATTACTCACAAGGAATAACAATAAAGAAAAATCATGAGTCTTAAAAAATCCAAGAATATCCATGAAAGAGATATGTGGACGACTAAATCGACTTAGGATATTATGGAAATTATTTTCCTCTTGTAATATGCTAAAATATTTCCAAACTATATTGTATTAATTTGAGCAACTCCGGAAAAATACATTAATATAAGATGTTGCAACATCCTTAGCTTAGGAAAAATTTGAACTGCCGAGAAAAAATCAGGATGTTACATTCGCTATGTTTTGCCTAGTTATTATCCTTTGATGAGGAGGCTAACATCCGGAACCAAGGCATTGTCAACGTTGTCAATTCTTCATGAGAGATATTATAAGTAACATGTACATCAAGAGGCTAATATCGAGGACCTAGTAAGTTCTATAAGCGGTACGCAATGATGCTTCCTTCGATGGGGAGGATAACATACGGGATCCTACTAGTTGAAAACCAGGTGACATGCTCTCAACATAGTCAACTAGGGATGATGTCATAAGATAAATATGCAACGACGGGCTGGCATGGGGGAGATAGCAAGTTCGACAATATGTTGCTTGGTTCTAATGGGAGCTTGACATCTGGGACACACAAACACTAAGACTACACAAGACATTGTCCACATCATCAATTAACGACAGATACCAAAAATAAAATGGAAAGAGAGGTCCACTCTTTTGACCCGAAAGGTTTGGCAAGCCATACACAAGAGTGATTCCTTCTATTGAGAAGGTCGCATTTGGGACCCTCCAGGCCAATCGGTATGCAATGCATTGTCAATATGTTCACATAACAATAGGTATTGGAAGAAAAATGCACAATGAGAGACTGACAATTCGGACAAAGCAGGTTTTTGGTTCCCCAACCATCATGTCACATATGAAGCATTTGGATATGTATTGAGGGTCCACAAGTTCGCAGCTACCCATGACATAGTTAGCGATCTGCAATTGAGTGGAGCAATTTAGAAACAAAACACAATCTTAATTCTATGATAGAACATCTCATCATAGATATGACCACTTAAATTCTTTTAAAAAGTTTGTTCTACCCTGAAAATCAAGGTGTTTGCTTGGATGATGATCATCGATAGGTTGAACACTCAGTTGCAGATGATATGAGTTAAATTGAACACTCAGTTACAGTTGAAAATCAAGGTGTTTGCTTGGCACACTGGGGATATGCTAGAAAGAAGACACTTGAATGCGGCTGATGAAGTTTCTTATGTCATATGCCTTGTTGGTTCTAGGGACAACAAAACCATATATTATTTCTGTGTAATATCAGTGTTCGAGTATGGAATTATGTGCTGATCAATTGGCTTATGCAGATGGCATGAGTTCAATTGTTGTTAAACTTAGAAAGGATTCTGATAAACCTTTCTTTGTGTTTACTGCCCGTTGTGATATTTGCATAAACAGGAATGCAAAGATCTTCAGCATGAGAGACCCACTTTCTCCAAGTGGAAGAGCGGTTTTGTCCATGATATTTCTAACCTGGCCCATAGGATTAAGGCTCCGTTTAGAGCTGAGCTGACCATATGGGTGTCTTACTTCCCACCTTGATCGATAAGTTGGATTCGGCTAGTCTTTTTGCTTATTTTGAGTTTTCGCTTGATGTATATTATACATTAATATTCGTTTTGAATAATTTTTTGAAGGTTCTGGGGTTTTTGCCCTACCGTGAATAGTAAAAAACACTTAAATATAGTAGGTTGTAGCTATGTGGTGACTTTTTTGATTTTGTCATAGATTTTCTTCACCGTGGTTGAAGATAGGCGGATTTTTGTCATAGATTTGGCACATCTATGATGGGTTAGCTATTTCGTCAACAGATTTTTTAGAGATATCACTATATAGTGCTTATTGGGCAATAATCATTTGGATATACATGATCAAGTTCTATTACATTAATGAACCTGTGGAAATTAGGTTTATATAAATATGAGAATATATAAAATTAAAATTGAATTATTTGTGCATATAGAGGTCATTAATACTAGAAGATCCAAAATGATCATAAGTACCAGGAGAATTTTAGCATTCATACCACGAGATGTAAAATGAGCATTAATATTCAGAGATTGGGCACACATACACAAATGCACGAGCCTTAGTGAAGGGAGATCATAAGCATACTACATTTTTAAACTTGCACATATTAATGTGAGGAGATCCAAAATGAACACCAGTGTATCTATGTGAATATAGTGGAAAATAATCATTTGGAAATCCATTGTCGAGTAGTATTGCATTAATGAATCTAAGAAATTTAGCTGTATATAAATACAAGAAGAAATAACATGATGATCAACTTATCTGCGAAAATAGAGGGCATTAATGCCATGAGATCCAAAATCAGTGTCAATATTCATAAGTTTGACACAAATACACAAAAGCACAAGTGTTAGCAATAGGTGTTCCAAAACAAGCATACCACCTTTATGAAAATTACACAAATTAATCTTAGAAGATCCAAAATGATCACCAATGCAACTATGTGAATTTATTGGACAATAATCATTTGGATATCTAGGATAAAGCTCTGTTGCATTAGTGGATCTATGGAAAATAGATGTATATAAATACGAGAAGATATAAAATGAGAATTGACTTATTTCTAAATATAAAGGGCACTAATACCACGAGGTTCAAAATGAGCACTACAACCCCGAGATCCCAAGTGAGCATTAATACCACGAGATCCAAAATGAGTGTTAATATTCATAGATTAGACACAAGTACACAAATAAACAGGCATTATTAGTAATAGGAGATCCAAAACGAGCATACACATTTATGATAATTACACATATTAATATTGAAGGAAATATGCCCTAGAGGCAATAATAAAGTTATTATTTATTTCCTTATAATCATGATAAATGTTTATTATTCATGCTAGAATTGTATTTACCGGAAACATAATACATGTGTGAATACATAGACAAACAAAGTGTCACTAGTATGCCTCTACTTGACTAGCTCGTTAATCAAAGATGGTTATGTTTCCTAACCATGAACAATGAGTTGTTATTTGATTAACGAGGTCACATCATTAGCAGAATGATCTGATTGACATGACCCATTCCATTAGCTTAGCACCCGATCGTTTAGTATGTTGCTATTGCTTTCTTCATGACTTATACATGTTCCTATGACTATGAGATTATGTCCCGTTTACCGGAGGAACACTTTGGGTACTACCAAACGTCACAACGTAACTGGGTGATTATAAAGGAGTACTACAGGTGTCTCCAATGGTCGATGTTGGGTTGGCGTATTTCGAGATTAGGATTTGTCACTCCGATTGTCGGAGAGGTATCTCTGGGCCCTCTCGGTAATACACATCACATAAGCCTTGCAAGCATTACAACTAATATGTTAGTTGTGAGATGATGTATTACGGAACGAGTAAAGAGACTTGCCGGTAACGAGATTGAACTAGGTATTGGATACCGACGATCGAATCTCGGGCAAGTAACATACCGATGACAAAGGGAACAACGTATGTTGTTATGCGGTCTGACCGATAAAGATCTTCGTAGAATATGTAGGAGCCAATATGGGCATCCAGGTCCCGCTATTGGTTATTGACCAGAGACGTGTCTCGGTCATGTCTACATTGTTCTCGAACTCGTAGGGTCCGCACGCTTAAGGTTACGATGACAGTTATATTATGAGTTTATACATTTTGATGTACCGAAAGTTGTTCGGAGTCCCGGATGTGATCACGGACATGACGAGGAGTCTCGAAATGGTCGAGACGTAAATATTGATATATTGGAAGCCTATATTTGGATATAGGAAGTGTTCCGGGTGAAATCGGGATTTTACCGGAATACCGGGAGGGTTACCGGAACCCCCCGGGAGCTATTTGGGCCATAGTGGGCCTTAGTGGAAAGGAGAAAGGGGCAGGCCAAGGGGGCTGCGCACCTCCCCCCTTCCCCTAGTCCTATTAGGACTAGGAGAGGTGGCCGGCCACCCCTCTCCCTCTTTCCCCCTTGGGAATCCTAGTTGGAATAGGATTGGGGGGGAAGTCCTACTCCCGGTAGGAGTAGGACTCCTCCTGCGCCTCTCTCTCTTGGCCGGCGCCCCTCCCCCCTTGGCTCCTTTATATACTGAGGTAGAGGCACCCCAAAGACACACAAGTTGACACAAGTTGATCCACGTGATCTATTCCTTAGCCGTGTGCGGTGCCCCCTGCCACCATATTCCTCGATAATACTGTAGCGGAGTTTAGGCGAAGCCCTGCTGCTGTAGTTCATCAAGATCATCACCACGCCGTCGTGCTGACGAAACTCTTCCCCGACACTTTGCTGGATCGGAGTCCGGGGATCGTCATCGAGCTGAACGTGTGCTCGAACTCGGAGGAGCCGTAGTTTCGGTGCTTGATCGGTTGGATCATGAAGACGTACGACTACTTCCTCTACGTCGTGTCATTGCTTCCGCAGTCGGTCTGCGTTGGGTACGTAGATAACACTCTCCCCTCGTTGCTATGCATCACATGATCCTGTGTGTGCGTAGGAAATTTTTTGAAATTACTACGAAACCCAACAGTGGCATCCGAGCCTAGGTTATTTATGTTGATGTTATATGCACGAGTAGAACACAAGTGAGTTGTGGACGATACAAGTCATACTTCCTACCAGCATGTCATACTTTGGTTCGGCGGTATTGTTGGACGAGACGACCCGGACCAACCTTACGCGTACGCTTACGCGAGACCGGTTCCCTCGACGTGCTTTGCACAGAGATGGCTTGCGGGCAACTGTCTCTCCAACTTTAGTTGAACCAAGTATGACTACGCCCGGTCCTTGCGAAGGTTAAAACGGAGTCTATTTGACAAACTATCGTTGTGGTTTTGATGCGTAGGTGAGATTGGTTCTTACTTAAGCCCGTAGCAGCCACGTAAAACATGCAACAACAAAGTAGAGGACGTCTAACTTGTTTTTGCAGGGCATGTTGTGATGTGATATGGTCAAAGCATGATGCTGAATTTTATTGTATGAGATGATCATGTTTTGTAACCGAGTTATCGGCAACTGGTAGGAGCCATATGGTTGTCGCTTTATTGTATGCAATGCAATCGCGATGTAATGCTTTACTTTATTACTAAACGGTAGTGATAGTCGTGGAAGCATAAGATTGGCGAGACGACAACGATGCTACGATGGAGATCAAGGTGTCGCGCCAGTGACGATGGTGATCATGACGGTGCTTCGGAGATGGAGATCACAAGCACAAGATGATGATGACCATATCATATCACTTATATTGATTGCATGTGATGTTTATCTTTTTATGCATCTTATCTTGCTTTGATTGACGGTAGCATTATAAGATGATCTCTCACTAAATTATCAAGAGGTGTTCTCCCTGAGTATGCACCGTTGCCAAAGTTCGTCGTGCCCAGACACCACGTGATGATCGGGTGTGATAAGCTCTACGTCCATCTACAACGGGTGCAAGCCAGTTTTTGCACACGCAGAATACTCAGGTTAAACTTGACGAGCCTAGCATATGCAGATATGGCCTCGGAACACGGAGACCGAAAGGTCGAGCGTGAATCATATAGTAGATATGATCAACATAACGATGTTCACCATTGAAAACTACTCCATCTCACGTGATGATCGGTCATGGTTTAGTTGATTTGGATCACGTAATCACTTAGAGGATTAGAGGGATGTCTATCTAAGTGGGAGTTCTTAAATAATATGATTAATTGAACTTAAATTTATCATGAACTTAGTACCTGATAGTATCTTGCTTGTTTATGTTAATTGTAGATAGATGGCTCGTGCTGTTGTTCCGTTGAATTTTAATGCGTTCCTTGAGAAAGCAAAGTTGAAAGATGATGGTAGCAATGACACGGACTGGGTCCGTAACTTGAGGATTATCCTCATTGCTGCACAGAAAAATTACGTCCTGGAAGCACCGCTGGGTGCCAGGCCTGCTGCTGGAGCAACACCAGATGTTATGAACGTCTGGCAGAGCAAAGCTGATGACTACTCGATAGTTCAGTGTGCCATGCTTTACGGCTTAGAATCGGGACTTCAACGACGTTTTGAACGTCATGGAGCATATGAGATGTTCCAGGAGTTGAAGTTAATATTTCAAGCAAATGCCCGAATTGAGAGATATGAAGTCTCCAAAAAGTTCTATAGCTGCAAGATGGAGGAGAACAGTTTTGTCAGTGAGCATATACTCAAAATGTCTGGGTATAATAATCACTTGATTCAATTGGGAGTTAATCTTCCGGATGATTGCGTTATTGACAGAATTCTCCAATCACTACCACCAAGCTACAAGAGCTTCGTGATGAACTATAATATGCAAGGGATGAACAAGACTATTCCCGAGCTCTTCGCAATGCTGAAAGCT
Source organism: Triticum aestivum (assembly GCF_018294505.1). NCBI lineage: Eukaryota > Viridiplantae > Streptophyta > Magnoliopsida > Poales > Poaceae > Triticum > Triticum aestivum. The sequence continues at coordinate 723,207,086 of NC_057803.1, read as the reverse complement.
GCGGAGGTAGAAATCAAGAAGGAGCATCAAGTGTTGATGGTTAACAAGACCACTAGTTTCAAGAAAAAGGGCAAAGGGAAGAAAAAGGGGAACTTCAAGAAGAACGGCAAGCAAGTTGCTGCTCAAGAGAAGAAACCCAAGTCTGGACCTAAGCCTGAAACAGAGTGCTTCTACTGCAAGCAGACTGGTCACTGGAAGCGGAACTGCCCCAAGTATTTGGCGGATAAGAAGGATGGCAAGGTGAACAAAGGTATATGTGATATACATATTATTGATGTGTACCTTACTAGAGCTCGCAGTAGCACCTGGGTATTTGATACTGGTTCTGTTGCTAATATTTGCAACTTGAAACAGGGACTACAGAATAAGCGGGCACTGGCAAAGGACGAGGTGACGATGCGCGTGGGAAACGGTTCCAAAGTCGATGTGATCGCAGTCGGCACGCTACCTCTACATCTACCTTCGGGATTAATATTAGACCTAAGTAATTGTTATTTGGTGCCAGCGTTGAGCATGAACATTATATCTGGATCTTGTTTAATGCGAGACGGTTATTCATTTAAATCAGAGAATAATGGTTGTTCTATTTATATGAGTAATATCTTTTATGGTCATGCACCCTTGAAGAGTGGTCTATTCTTATTGAATCTCGATAGTAGTAATACACATATTCATAATGTTGAATCCAAAAGATGCAGAGTTGATAACGAAAGTGCAACTTATTTGTGGCACTGTCGTTTAGGTCATATCGGTATAAAGCGCATGAAGAAACTCCATGCTGATGGACTTTTGGAACCACTTGATTATGAATCACTTGGTACTTGCGAACCGTGCCTTATGGGCAAGATGACTAAAACATCGTTCTCCGGTACTATGGAGAGAGCAACAGATTTGTTGGAAATCATACATACCGATGTATGTGGCCCGATGAATATTGAGGCTCGTGGCGGATATCGTTATTTTCTCACCTTCACAGATGATTTAAGCAGATATGGGTATATCTACTTAATGAAACATAAGTCTGAAACATTTGAAAAGTTCAAAGAATTTCAGAGTGAAGTTGAAAATCATCGTAACAAGAAAATAAAGTTTCTATGATCTGATCGTGGAGGAGAATATTTGAGTTACGAGTTTGGTGTACATTTGAAAAACTTTGGAATAGTTTCGCAACTCACGCCACCCGAAACACCATAGCGTAATGGTGTGTCCGAACGTCGTAATCGTACTTTACTAGATATGGTGCGATCTATGATGTCTCTTACTGATTTACCGCTATCATTTTGGGGATATGCTTTAGAGACGGCCGCATTCACGTTAAATAGGGCACCATCAAAATCCGTTGAGACGACGCCTTATGAACTGTGGTTTGGCAAGAAACCAAAGTTATCGTTTCTTAAAGTTTGGGGCTGCGATGCTTATGTGAAAAAGCTTCAACCTGATAAGCTCGAACCCAAATCAGAGAAATGTGTCTTCATAGGATACCCAAAGGAAACTGTTGGGTACACCTTCTATCACAGATCCGAAGGCAAGACATTCGTTGCTAAGAATGGATCATTTCTAGAGAAGGAGTTTCTCTCGAAAGAAGTGAGTGGGAGGAAAGTAGAACTTGACGAGGTAACTGTACCTGCTCCCTTACTGGAAAGTAGTTCATCACAGAAAACTGTTTCAGTGACACCTACACCAGTTAGTGAGGAAACCAATGATAATGATCATGAAACTTCAGATCAAGATACTACCGAACCTCGTAGATCAACCAGAGTAAGATCCGCACCAGAGTGGTACGGTAATCCTGTTCTGGAGGTCATGCTACTAGATCATGATGACCCTACGAACTATGAAGAAGCGATGGTGAGCCCAGATTCCGCAAAGTGGCTTGAAGCCATGAAATCTGAGATGGGATCCATGTATGAGAACAAAGTGTGGACTTTGGTTGACTTGCCCGATGATCGGCAAGCAATTGAGAATAAATGGATCTTCAAGAAGAAGACTGGCGCTGATGGTAATGTTACTGTCTACAAAGCTCGACTTGTCGCAAAAGGTTTTCGGCAAGTTCAAGGGATTGACTACGATGAGACCTTATCACCCGTAGCGATGCTTAAGTCTGTCCGAATCATGTTAGCAATTGCCGCATTTTATGATTATGAAATTTGGCAGATGGATGTCAAAACTGCATTCCTGAATGGATTTCTGGAAGAAGAGTTGTATATGATGCAACCAGAAGGTTTTGTCGATCCAAAGGAAGCTAACAAAGTGTGCAAGCTCCAGCGATCCATTTATGGACTGGTGCAAGCCTCTCGGAGTTGGAATAAACGTTTTGATAGTGTGATCAAAGCATTTGGTTTTATACAGACTTTCGGAGAAGCCTGTATTTACAAGAAAGTGAATGGGAGCTCTGTAGCATTTCTGATATTATATGTGGATGACATATTACTGATTGGAAATGATATAGAATTTCTGGATAGCATAAAGGGATACTTGAATAAAAGTTTTTCAATGAAAGACCTCGGTGAAGCTGCTTACATATTAGGCATTAAGATCTATAGAGATAGATCAAGACGCTTAATTGGACTTTCACAAAGCACATACCTTGACAAGATTTTGAAGAAATTCAAAATGGATCAAGCAAAGAAAGGATTCTTGCCTGTATTACAAGGTATGAAATTGAGTAAGACTCAATGCCCGACCACTGCAGAAGATAGAGAGAATATGAAAGATGTTCCCTATGCATCAGCCATAGGCTCTATCATGTATGCAATGCTGTGTACCAGACCTGATGTGTGCCTTGCTATAAGTTTAGCAGGGAGGTACCAAAGTAATCCAGGAGTGGATCACTGGACAGCGGTCAAGAACATCCTGAAATACCTGAAAAGGACTAAGGATATGTTTCTCGTATATGGAGGTGACAAAGAGCTCATCGTAAAAGGTTACATTGATGCAAGCTTTGACACTGATCCGGACGATTCTAAATCGCAAACCGGATACGTGTTTACATTAAACGGTGGAGCTGTCAGTTGGTGCAGTTCTAAACAAAGCGTCGTAGCGGGATCTACATGTGAAGCGGAATACATAGCTGCTTCGGAAGCAGCAAATGAAGGAGTCTGGATGAAGGAGTTCATATCCGATCTAGGTGTCATACCTAGTGCATCGGGTCCAATGAAAATCTTTTGTGACAATACTGGTGCAATTGCCTTGGCAAAGGAATCCAGATTTCACAAAAGGACCAAACACATCAAGAGACGCTTCAACTCCATCCGGGATCTAGTCCAGGTGGGAGACATAGAGATTTGCAAGATACATACGGATCTGAATGTTGCAGACCCGTTGACTAAGCCTCTTCCACGAGCAAAACATGATCAGCACCAAGGCTCCATGGGTGTTAGAATCATTACAGTGTAATCTAGATTATTGACTCTAGTGCAAGTGGGAGACTGAAGGAAATATCCCCTAGAGGCAATAATAAAGTTATTATTTATTTCCTTATAATCATGATAAATGTTTATTATTCATGCTAGAATTGTATTTACCGGAAACATAATACATGTGTGAATACATAGACAAACAAAGTGTCACTAGTATGCCTCTACTTGACTAGCTCGTTAATCAAAGATGGTTATGTTTCCTAACCATGAACAATGAGTTGTTATTTGATTAACGAGGTCACATCATTAGCAGAATGATCTGATTGACATGACCCATTCCATTAGCTTAGCACCCGATCGTTTAGTATGTTGCTATTGCTTTCTTCATGACTTATACATGTTCCTATGACTATGAGATTATGCAACTCCCGTTTACCGGAGGAACACTTTGGGTACTACCAAACGTCACAACGTAACTGGGTGATTATAAAGGAGTACTACAGGTGTCTCCAATGGTCAATGTTGGGTTGGCGTATTTCGAGATTAGGATTTGTCACTCCGATTGTCGGAGAGGTATCTCTAGGCCCTCTCGGTAATACACATCACATAAGCCTTGCAAGCATTACAACTAATATGTTAGTTGTGAGATGATGTATTACGGAACGAGTAAAGAGACTTGCCGGTAATGAGATTGAACTAGGTATTGGATACCGACGATCGAATCTCGGGCAAGTAACATACCGATGACAAAGGGAACAACGTATGTTGTTATGCGGTCTGACCGATAAAGATCTTCGTAGAATATGTAGGAGCCAATATGGGCATCCAGGTCCCGCTATTGGTTATTGACCAGAGACGTGTCTCGGTCATGTCTACATTGTTCTCGAACCCGTAGGGTCCGCACGCTTAAGGTTACGATGACAGTTATATTATGAGTTTATACATTTTGATGTACCGAAAGTTGTTCGGAGTCCCGGATGTGATCACGGACATGACGAGGAGTCTCGAAATGGTCGAGACGTAAAGATTGATATATTGGAAGCCTATATTTGGATATCGGAAGTGTTCCGGGTGAAATCGGGATTTTACCGGAATACCGGGAGGGTTACCGGAACCCCCCGGGAGCTATTTGGGCCATAGTGGGCCTTAGTGGAAAGGAGAAAGGGGCAGCCCAAGGGGGCTGCGCGCCTCCCCCCTTCCCCTAGTCCTATTAGGACTAGGAGAGGTGGCCGGCCACCCCTCTCCCTCTTTCCCCCTTGGGAATCCTAGTTGGAATAGGATTGGGGGGGAAGTCCTACTCCCGGTAGGAGTAGGACTCCTCCTGCGCCTCTCTCTCTTGGCCGGCGCCCCCTCCCCCCTTGGCTCCTTTATATACTGAGGTAGAGGCACCCCAAAGACACACAAGTTGACACAAGTTGATCCACGTGATCTATTCCTTAGCCGTGTGCGGTGCCCCCTGCCACCATATTCCTTGATAATACTGTAGCGGAGTTTAGGCGAAGCCCTGCTGCTGTAGTTCATCAAGATCGTCACCACGCCGTCGTGCTGACGAAACTCTTCCCCGACACTTTGCTGGATCGGAGTCCGGGGATCGTCATCGAGCTGAACGTGTGCTCGAACTCGGAGGTGCCGTAGTTTCGGTGCTTGATCGGTTGGATCGTGAAGACGTACGACTACTTCCTCTACGTCGTGTCATTGCTTCCGCAGTCGGTCTGCGTTGAGTACGTAGATAACACTCTCCCCTCGTTGCTATGCATCACATGATCCTGTGTGTGCGTAGGAAAATTTTTGAAATTACTACGAAACCCAACAAATATGAGGTTATAAAAGATGTGCAACAACGTAACTATATGAATTTATTTGACAATAATCATTTGTCCATGATCATGTTGTTTGCATGAGTGGCTCTATGGAATTACATGTATATAAATATGAGAAGATATAAAATGAAAATAAACTTATTTGTAAATACAGAGAGCATTAATACCACAAGATCCAAAGTGAGCATTAGTACCCTGATATCCAAATAGAGCATTATTACCATGGGATCCAAAATGGAGTTAATATTCATAGATTGGACATGAATACACAAATGCATGATTATCAGTGACAGGAGATCCAAAACAAGCATATAACGTTTATGAAACCCCACTAACATGTAGTATAAATAAATCCTGGCCGAATGTACATCACCTACATCCTTCTACATACATTTATCTCCACCTATCTTGGCTTAAGTACAACTTGAAGGTTCTAGGTAGCCTTGCACCAATGGCAACAACATTGATATCCTCAATCATCTTCTCTGCCAGTTTATTCGTGATCTTTTCCATGGCAATCACTGCTAAAGCAAACGACTCTGGCAGTGGAAGGGCCAAGGTGACCAATCTCATGCTAGAAGCATGCAAGAATGCATCAGGCTACAGTCGCGATTTCGAACTCCATGTCACACAGGAATTTTGCTTGTCGACCCTGCAATCGAGCAATCGGAGTGTTGATGCTAGGGACCACCTTGACCTAGTGCTCATCGCCATTGATATCCTTAAAGACCGCCTCAATACTGCTAATCACAATGTTGAGAAAATGCTACAAAATGCAAAGAAAGGTACAGTGAAAATCCGTGACCTCTATTTATGCAAGGTTTACTATGATACCACAACGAGAATCATCAACATATGTGATTCCATGTTCACGGACTATCGCGGAGACAAGGGCGAGCTACAGCCCTTTGAGCTTCTTCGTTGGGTTGATAGAGTGGGTTTCCCCATCGATGGGTGCATGTCCAATCTGAGCATAGAGAAGCCAAGGGCAGATTCACTTATCAATGAAAATTTTGAGATGGCCATGCTGGTCAACCTTGGCTATGCCTTGCTAGCACCCTATGATGATAGTTATTAATATAATGCTTTTTTTGTTTGCGATAAATGATGTTGTAGGTTTGTACCGACATCAATTTCAGTTCCATTTTGAATAATAATAAAAGTGTCGTTGTCACATGTGTTTTACTCTCATTTTATTTTCTTATGTAGCCACACACACTAACGCGTGCATACACACACCAAGTCAACCTCCCACCACCGGCTATCTACCTCCCTGTACCCCAACCTTCTACCCCGTCTCCCACACGATCCCCAACCCACAAGCCGTAGACCACGACGGCCACCACCCAGCAGCGGCCACCGCACCCCGGCGACATCCCACCACTGTCACGCCCCCACCCAGCGCCGGCCCGTCCCGGATCCGCTCCACCCGCCCCCGCTACCTTCCTGCGGTGTCGCGACCGCCGGTGGAGATCGAGTGCTGCCTGCATCCGGGCGCGCGGTGGCCTCCCCGTGTGGTTCCCCGCGGGCGCCTGCATCGGGATCCCTGCTAGCCATGGCGACCTCCCCGCCGTGCCCCGCCCTATGCTGCACCCACCCTTTGGGAGGAATGTCTAGTCTGTCCAAGTCACAGCTTCTCTAGTGCACCTGAAGTTACATTATGCGAGAACAAACAGTTGGAGTTTAACAACTAGGTTTCTTATATGGTGGACGTAAGTTCTGACAGGATGAAAACTGGACTACAGCCCATATATGTGAGCATCAGCACGGCAGAGGGAACCTCTCATAGGAACAACTCTATTCATTAATTGGTTGAGAAGCATTTTTCATTTCCTTCAACCATGTGCACGCATGCACACATACAAGCTGCAATTGGTGAAAATGAAGGAGTACTCCTTATGCTGCAATTTCTCATGTGACCTTCCCAATACTATTGCTACTTGGGTTGAGTAGCCTGCAAGGCAAGGAGCGTACCCCTGTGGCAAACTTATCCTGGACCATCATAGTAGGCTCGGTTGTCTGAATCTTGGAGTTCTGCTAACATTATCACGAATACTACTTTGACATTGAACAAGTCCCTGCCAACAACGACTACTACCTCAATGACGCCAGCATCTTCAGCCTTGATCAATTCTACGCCGAACAACTCTACTACGGTACTACCGTGAAGCCACCACCACTCTAACTGTGTCATGGGACCGTGCAGAAATTATTTGGCGTCAGTTTGGTGTAAAGCCAAGTTTTCAGGAGGGAGAAATGTCGTGGGAACTCAGGGGTGGAGCTAGCTTAATGCAAGGGTATATAATGCATATCCAATACTTTTTGGTGGCTGCTACGAATCATTCGGCCGTTGCCAGAAAATTTAAGCCGTCTCGTTGACCATTTGATCAGCCTGACCGCACCGTCTGGTCCCTTCCTGTCAGCCTGTGGAAAGCGCTACAATGGGGCACCCGTCGAGCTTCGCATTGAGGCCATCGGTGATGTTGCATGCATCGACCGACCGGAGCCGCCGCACGAGTGTTGCATTGGGGCGGGGGAGCCGCCGATGAGTGATCCATTGTAACTCCGACGCCGGCGACGGTACATTGAGCCACAGGCGAGGTTGCATCGAGTGCTGCATCGAGCCACCGAGTCGTCGCGCGAGTGTTGCATCAAAGCACATGGCGAGTCACCGGTGAGCACTGCATTGCAGCTCCGCCGCCAGCGACTTGCGGCACTAGTAGCGATGAAGAGATTGCATCGCAGCGCTAACGAGGTTGCATCAGAGCATGGTGGCCGTGGATGAATTGTTATGTCGCAGCCCGATGGCCGTGGACGCATTGCTGCATTGCAATGCCAGTGATCATCGACGAGCGTCGTATCTCATCACTGACAGCACCTCCCTGATTTCCCAAGCTAATGTGGTGGTGCTCGCCATGGCTCCCCTCCATGGACACTGCTTTGCAGCTACGCCGCCTCTAGCGCTGCCGCGGAGGAGCACCAACTGCTAGTGCCGATGGCCGGCGCCCGGCGGCAACCCCTTCCGATTTCTTCATAGTCGTACTGGTACTGGTGCTCGTGATGGCTCCTATCCTCTGGTGATGATATGGAAGGGGAAGAAAGAAATGTGTGGGGGACGCTGCTTCGTGGGCTCATGGCCTGCGGAGAGGGGTTTATGAGAGGTAAGATCAGTCGGTTGGATTAGAGGGTTTTCCATATTTTCTTGTGAAAAATATCATTATATAGGCTTATATAGAGCTTTTTTTGATAAATTATATAGACCTTTATATAATGTATGTATGGTAGCAAGTTACATGTACAGCACGTTTTTTTTAGCGATATGACTAGAGCGCCTGGGCCAATTTGGTACGATGGGGTGGTACTGGGCCTTTGAGATGAGGAGCACGACGCACAACTGCGATCAGTGCGACTACCCCTAAAAAAAACTGCGATCAGGTTAGCAAGACCTGCGGAGCCAGAAGCCCAGAACTCGCTGCATCCGGGGCGGTAGGGCTTCGTCGCCGATCGACTACCGCAGTCGACCGCCTGCGGCCTGCCTCCTATGCAGTAGACACTCGGCAGCCACACGGCGTGCACACGTAGTCTGGGATACCACTCCTCAGCGAATCAGCTACACGACACCGCTGCAGCCCATCGTCTCATCGTGAGTGTTCTCTTTTTTTTTTTTGATGTTGATTTCTCCAAATTGTCGACTGCAAATTGAGGATTATATATCTTATCCCTTAATCTGTTGAGTGCACTTTTGTAGCATTTAGACAAATTTGAGCACATTTTTAGCATTGGTTCCCTAGTTAAGGAAAATTTTATGCATCTAAATTTCTGCATTATGGAACATTTAAATTTACTAGAATATCCACCATGTAACAAAATTTGAAGCAAGGGTTGGTTTTTCAGGGTTATATTATATTATGATTCTCTCGACATATTGTCAGTACAATGAATAATTTGTAGTTTTGTTGTCACTGTTATGAACTTTCTATGTCTTACATTGCTTGGATGAAAAGAAAATTAAAACTGCATACCCATGTCGGAAATCTTGGCTCTGCCATAGTGGAAACTACTTCATACAAATTGCATTAACGGGTTGGACCCGATCAAGGTGCCCAGGCACTTTAGGTGCCCGGGTCATCGGGCGCCATTGGGCGTTTCCCTCTCCCACCCCTGGCCCTCGATTCCCAGATCCCCTTCTTGGTGCTACTCAAATTAACTGTACCTTGAGAGATAATCTAGTGCAAGTTATCTAGGTTCGTATCACATCAGCTCACATCCCACAAGTCCTTGCCTCCCACATCGCCGCGGAGGCCGCTCTTGGGAGGGCTGTTTTTTGTGCTCGCTCTAGCTCTCGTTTGGGCTTAGGTTTTACTTATTTGTAATCTCAGAACCTATAATCTGATGCATCCGGCCAGCACTTCATGGGTGTCTTGTTCCGCCAATCTGTCCTTATCATGTAATAGTTGCTCCTCTTAGTTATATCTATGAAGAACATCATTTACTCAAAAAAAAAAAAATCTATGAAGAACATCTCCTTCTCGATCATTTCATGGCACGTGTGTGGTCTTGGTTACCAAGATAAATGCGCTGAAATTTTCTTTGAACTAACTACTAAAAACCTTTGATCACTATCTGTAGGAAACCATACTACTTTATCCATCGGTAGCAAAAAATAGAACATTTTTGCCACGTTTTATGGACTCGCACGACCACCTCTCTACCGACGGCACCGCTAGTGGTATACTCTCAGCTGCAAACTTGCAATCGGTTTCCCTAATTAGGTACGCACACCACCAATTCTCCACATCTCTTACACTGTTGTTTGACCTCTAGGTCCACCTTATAGTGATCAGTAACGTTTGCGCACCCTCCACACATCCCCCAAAACACATCTTCTTAAATGAACTCTCAACCATTGCCCTCCCCGGTCCACACCATGGCTCGTTCTAGGCCATTACAATCTAATGAGGTTTGCCCATGCAATAACAACAAAAAAATTCATATTTCCGAGGCTGATGCTTTCCCCAACACCATTGATCAACTTGCTCTATTTGAACTTCCTATTGTCGACAGAAAATTCACTTTGATCCAACAAACGGAGCAATCCAACTCTGGAGAGGTTGACCGAGTTTTCCTAAACCCGCTCATTTCGGCTCTCATCATGTCACATCTCTTCAAGAGTCCCATCTTCCTGGCTTTCCGCCTTTTCCGATTTGAAAAATACTAGGCTCAAGCCTGCAGCAAAATCATCACTGACAATTGGCGGCCCAACTTGGCCTTGGCCCACCTATTCAACATGTCGGCTGCCCTTTAGAGGAATTTCTTATTTGCCGCATACTACGTCAAAATGATGTACATTCGCACAGGGGATGATTGACCTATAGAGCGATTGGGCTGGCCCATTTGAGATGTAATCAGAGGTTTTCTCGGCCCGATTATGGGAACCTTCTAGCAGGTTCCCTTATGGTTTTCCTAATTTTGCGCACCTTCTCAAATGTTCTTAGACCGCCTTTTCCAGCCTTTTTTCTGTTTCTTTCTTTTCTTTTTCAGTTTCGCTTCTTTTGTTCCCTTTTGTTTTTTTT
>NC_057803.1:723193806-723196168 GCF_018294505.1 Triticum aestivum | reverse complement strand
TTTCCTTTCATTTCTTTTCATTCTTGCTTTCCTTTTTTTCTTTTCAACTTGAAATTCTTTTCATTCTTGTTTTCCGTTTTTTTTCTTTTCCTTTTTCAAGTGCATTTTTCTTTTTCAATTTTTTAGATATTTTACATATTGTTTGGGATTTCAAAAAATGTTTCTGTTTTGCAAAAAGAAATCACAATTTTGAAAAAAAAATCAAAATTTGCAAAGAATGTTCGTTGCTTCAAAATTTTGTTTGGGATTTCAAAAAAAATCAGTTTCTAAAAAATTCTTTGGAATTTCAAACAATGTTACCATTTACAAAATTTGTCCAAAACTTCAACAAATGTTCATGTTTCCAAAACAAATTCCTGTTTTAAAAATCTTTAGGATTTTCAAATTCATGGTTCAATGTTTCCAGAATTTTAAAGAAATGTTCATGTTACGAATTTGTTTTTTCACAAATTCAAAATATGTTTGCGGCTACATAATATGTTTTAAATTTCATAAAATGTTCCCATTTACAAAGTTTTCTTCAGAATTCCACGAAATATTCCTACTTTTTAGATTTATTGACTAATTCAAAATATTTTTCTAATTTCATTGAATGTTATCATTTGCAAAATTTGTTCATAATTGTTTTTTAAATATTCCTTTTTAAAAAAATTGTTGACAAGTTCAAAAAAATTCGCGGCGTCTAATTTGTTCTGAATTTCATAAAATGTCCCAATTTTCCAAATTAGTTCAAAAATTAAGTTAATTTTTTTTAAATATTCACGGCATGAAAGTTTTTTAGTGTTTTTGAAAAATGTCTGATTTTCAAAAATAATAATTTATTTTTAAAAAAGTTCAAGGATTTGCAGAAGAAGAAAATATATTTTCGGAAAGTCTTTAAATTTTCCAAAAATTCTTCATGGTTTTAGAAAATCATTGAGTTTATTATAAAATATTATGGAGTTTGAAAAAATTACTACAGTACCCACTCTGGTGCAGTGGTTCGCTACTACACCTATTCGATCTTCCTCTATGTATAGTCCTTTAAAGTTTGGCAGTGTTTAGTTAACATGAACTGTCATTAGCTCTGGTGGCAAGTATCAGGACTTCAACAACCACACGTCGCGAGTTGGACTTCTCTCGGGCACACTGATTTTTTTGTATTTAAGCAATATAGTGCTTTCGTTCGCTCACGGTTCCTGATGTTGGGCCGGTCCATTTGAGGGCACCCCCTATGCGAATCGCTGAAAATTTGTCGTAGAATGCTATATAGAGGAGCCCCCCTTTGGACCTAGCTTGTACCATTTCTGATAGTCTAAAAAAGTAGGACGAGCCTTAAAGCTTGTGGCCGAAAAACTAAAGGCCATATACCATGGCATTTCCTATTCCGCGCTTAAGGCGGCAGTTATAGGCTATTCAGCCAACCGGCGCACACCCCTTTGCCATGGGCCCATAGCCCATGTACTATTTTCAAATCTTCAAAAAAAGAGGGGCGTACGACGTGAGATTCGAACTCACGCCCTAAGGGTTTAACACCATCCGCAGTAACCAAATGGCTAGTTAACCTGCTAAGCCTAATTTTTTTCTTTTGTTGTGCGTCCCATGTAAGGCAGGTAGTGGCCAGCTTTTTTTTTCCTGGTTTTCCTGAACTGATATTTGTTCTGTTTTATTAGGTTATTTATTTATTTAATTTATTTTTCTCTTTCCTTTTTCTTCAAATGCATGATTTGTTTCATATTCATGAACTTTTTTCAAATTTCATGAACTTTTCAAATACAAGAACTATTTTCAATCTCGTGAACTTTTTCAAATTGTAAACTTTCTCAAATTAGTGAACTTTTTCAATTGCATGAACTTTTCAAAATCTATCAACTTTTCAAATCCATGAGCTTTTTCAAACTCGTGATAATTTTTCCAAATTCGTGAACTTTGTTTTCAAATTAGTGAATTTTTTCAATTTTGTTGAACTATTTTGCATTTCGCAAACTTATCTAAATTCGTGAACATTTTCTAATTTTCGTGAATTTTTCTAATCCGTAAACTTTTTTCAGACCCGTGAACTTTTTTCAATTTTCATGAACTTTTCCAAATTCTATGAACTTTTATAATATGTGAACTTTTTCTCAAATTAGTGAACTCTTTTCATTTTCCGTGAACTTTTTTCTTTTGAAACAAATTCATGAATGTTTCGAATGTTCGTGAGCCTTTTTTGAAATCTGTGAACTCCCGAACTTTGTTACAACACGGCTACAGTTTGTTCACAAGTATTTCACTCTACTCTAACTCAGTAGTAGCAGGTAGCTCTAGTGGTTAGCCTAACGTGATGAATGAAAAGGCATGAGTTCGAATCCTGGTAACAGCAAAAAAAGAAAATTGGGGTCTT
>NC_057803.1:723192106-723193796 GCF_018294505.1 Triticum aestivum | reverse complement strand
GCGCTTGTTGGCACTGCACGTTGGTGGGCCGGCCGCGTCCGAAAGCGCCGCCGAACAGGAGCTCTCATATACCAGAGAAAGATCATCTAACTTGGTTATTCAAATCCTAGATTTAATCGAGGTATTTAGAACTCTTAGCCCACTCCAAAGCAAGCTTAGATCAATCATCATCAACTCTCTCAAACGAACCATTAAACAAAAAATCGCCTTCTGGAAGCAGTGTGGTAAAGTCAGTTTCACTATCAATGGTTACAAGATACATATTTTTTTTTCCTGCCGAAGGGGAATTCCACCCTCTTTTCGTTTCTACCCGAGAAAAAGGCCCATGCTCTCTGAATAAAGTCTTCCAATGCTGCACAAAACAGATCCTTCTTTCTTCCAAGCACTTGAATCAAAGACCAAATCAGTGAAACTACAACATAGCTGCAGTCACAGCGGGCGAACGTAGAAACCAATCGCATCCAGGTATAACCCTGCGGGACAGAAGAAGCCAACAATGCTGCTGTTGCTCTCGACTGGAAGACGAACGGATCTCCTCCACCTTTTCCGAAAGGTCCATATGAAGTAGCATTGGTGAAAAATGTAAGGGAGGTTATATGGTTGGTTAGTCTTCCAGAAACTTTTATGAGATGCTCCGAAGGACCAAGATCAATCTGCAAGGGAAGAAATACAATATTCAACAACATAATCAGCCGGTGTTTGTATGAGGTATGAGGTGGTAATATATTACTCTTATATGAGGGAGTATATTATTACTAATACAAGAGGCAAACAATCCGCCACGTTCGTCCATATACGGTAAAAAATGTGCTCGGCTGATAATGTGGTGGGTGTCCATATTATAATGGTCTAAATTTATTCTATCAAAGCATGCTTAATATATGGAAATCATATATATTCATATTAAAATCCGAGGCCGGGGCTAATCCTCCTTTTCTAAAAAAAACTACCCTTTTCTATATTGTATCAGCACAATAGAATATAAAAGTCAAGCCAAGATCCTATTGGTACATACACATGCACGTGCATGCAGAGGATTACAAACGTATAGCTCCAAAACACATAGTGCGGAAAAAAAGGCAGAAAATAAATTGAAGTGTATGTCAGTATGAATTGTTACCGATGTGCTCTAAATATTGATAGAAGCAAAATGATTTGGGCAGTAAAGGACAAGCTACAATAAGAATGAGTAACACATGATGCCCTGGCATTCCGTATGAATATACATCGATAACACGAGTATTTAATGGATAGACAGCATAGCCAACCAGATATAGGTGGAAGCATCTGTGGAGGGATGACATTCACTAATAAGATATGACAAATGCAATATGATCAGTTATCCCACGGTTAGAAGAGAAGAAGAAAATGATTGTGTATGTGCGACCAACAACTAAATATGCTCTTGGTAAAAAAAAGCTCTCAAAAGTAAATATATAAGAAGCATCACACTAAGGTTCTCCATTTGATATTTATTTTTTTGTGCCTATAGAGCGATTGGGCTGGCCCATTTGAGATGTAATCAGAGGTTTTCTCGGCCCGATTATGGGAACCTTCTAGCAGGTTCCCTTATGGTTTTCCTAATTTTGCGCACCTTCTCAAATGTTCTTAGACCGCCTTTTCCAGCCTTTTTTCTGTTTCTTTCTTTTCTTTTTCAGTTTCGCTTCTTTTGTTCCCTTTTGTTTTTTTT
>NC_057803.1:723177427-723190011 GCF_018294505.1 Triticum aestivum | reverse complement strand
GCGCTTGTTGGCACTGCACGTTGGTGGGCCGGCCGCGTCCGAAAGCGCCGCCGAACAGGAGCTCTCATATACCAGAGAAAGATCATCTAACTTGGTTATTCAAATCCTAGATTTAATCGAGGTATTTAGAACTCTTAGCCCACTCCAAAGCAAGCTTAGATCAATCATCATCAACTCTCTCAAACGAACCATTAAACAAAAAATCGCCTTCTGGAAGCAGTGTGGTAAAGTCAGTTTCACTATCAATGGTTACAAGATACATATTTTTTTTTCCTGCCGAAGGGGAATTCCACCCTCTTTTCGTTTCTACCCGAGAAAAAGGCCCATGCTCTCTGAATAAAGTCTTCCAATGCTGCACAAAACAGATCCTTCTTTCTTCCAAGCACTTGAATCAAAGACCAAATCAGTGAAACTACAACATAGCTGCAGTCACAGCGGGCGAACGTAGAAACCAATCGCATCCAGGTATAACCCTGCGGGACAGAAGAAGCCAACAATGCTGCTGTTGCTCTCGACTGGAAGACGAACGGATCTCCTCCACCTTTTCCGAAAGGTCCATATGAAGTAGCATTGGTGAAAAATGTAAGGGAGGTTATATGGTTGGTTAGTCTTCCAGAAACTTTTATGAGATGCTCCGAAGGACCAAGATCAATCTGCAAGGGAAGAAATACAATATTCAACAACATAATCAGCCGGTGTTTGTATGAGGTATGAGGTGGTAATATATTACTCTTATATGAGGGAGTATATTATTACTAATACAAGAGGCAAACAATCCGCCACGTTCGTCCATATACGGTAAAAAATGTGCTCGGCTGATAATGTGGTGGGTGTCCATATTATAATGGTCTAAATTTATTCTATCAAAGCATGCTTAATATATGGAAATCATATATATTCATATTAAAATCCGAGGCCGGGGCTAATCCTCCTTTTCTAAAAAAAACTACCCTTTTCTATATTGTATCAGCACAATAGAATATAAAAGTCAAGCCAAGATCCTATTGGTACATACACATGCACGTGCATGCAGAGGATTACAAACGTATAGCTCCAAAACACATAGTGCGGAAAAAAAGGCAGAAAATAAATTGAAGTGTATGTCAGTATGAATTGTTACCGATGTGCTCTAAATATTGATAGAAGCAAAATGATTTGGGCAGTAAAGGACAAGCTACAATAAGAATGAGTAACACATGATGCCCTGGCATTCCGTATGAATATACATCGATAACACGAGTATTTAATGGATAGACAGCATAGCCAACCAGATATAGGTGGAAGCATCTGTGGAGGGATGACATTCACTAATAAGATATGACAAATGCAATATGATCAGTTATCCCACGGTTAGAAGAGAAGAAGAAAATGATTGTGTATGTGCGACCAACAACTAAATATGCTCTTGGTAAAAAAAAGCTCTCAAAAGTAAATATATAAGAAGCATCACACTAAGGTTCTCCATTTGATATTTATTTTTTTGTGCCTAATAAAACATAGAAGATCTGATTTCATCAAGTGGTTCAAAATTATCTAAATACATTGACTGATTCGGCAAAAGCTCCTACTAGCATTTTCTTTCAGCTTGATGTGATAACTTCCACCGCCTACAAGATCCTTTTACTAAAGAAGAGATTGATCAAGTGATCCAAGAAATTCCCTCAGAAAAACCTCCTAAACCAGAAGTTTTCAAAGGGCATTCATCAAAGCTTTTTTGGGACATTATTGCTCCTGAATACTGTTTGTTAATTGATGCCTTCTATCACCGCAGGATCAGCCCTCAAAGCACAATTCTTCTTTCATTAGTCTTGTCACACTATTAGAAGTTAACCCCCAATGTGTAACCAAGATAAAAAAACCTTTTAAGTAAAATGAAAAAGGTTTTCATTGGGTTGATGAATCATATTTTCCTTATATGTGATTTTCTTGCTAATAACCAACTACAATTATGACAATGTCAACTTGATGAAAAAAACTGGCCCAAAGGTTGAGGTTCACCAAGGCATGCAACCAAAAGTAATTTTAATAAATAGTTTTCTGGCCAAAAACATTTAAAATCATTTTACTCCCAAACTGTAATTTATTGATTTACAAAGCAAGTATAATAGTATTGTCCAAAGTGATTTTTTTTTAAATCAGGTTTGAATCTTCATATGTCCTTGACCTTCTCATTTAAAAATTAATATTTTAATTATATTTAAATAATTGCTTTCAGCCTTTTAAAAATAGGCAAAAACATGAGCACTATTAGTGCATGCATATTTTCGCCTTTAAAGAATCTCCAAAAATTACCCAAGCTATAACTTTGTGTTTCACACACTTCTTATATATGAGATTGCCTTGTTCAAGTTAAACTTTTCAGAACAAAACCCTAAGAAATGATATAGGCAAAATAAAAACTTGCAAACTTGCCATAGGCAAATTTTCTGGAAATTCCCAAATAAATAAGGTAGATGCTCTAGACTTAACCTTGCTTAGTGGACATGTTGAGCTGAGCCAACGATGCTCTGCACTCAGGCCATGCCAAAGCCAGAAATCTCCAATCTCTCAAAGATCACCCAAATCTTTCCCTCTGTTCCACGTGAGCCTAAACCCATCCCACTGTCCTGGTCCCACATGCCAGTGGCATTGGCTAGCCAACCATGCTCTCTCTGTCCTCCCCCACTTGTTAGACAATGTCGTGGCCATCATGCTCAGAGCGGATTGTAGAGCAACCAATCAACCGCCCCTCTCTCCCTTTTGTTTACAGTTGACGTTAGAAATGTGTGCCAAAGGGGAATTCCACCCTCTTTTCGTTTCTACCCTGAGAAAAAAGGCCCCATGCTCGCAGACGTTGCTCGTTAGGAGGCGAAAGAGAAGGGACACAGGCTCAAGGGTTGTCGAGAGGAAGATGTAGTAGAGCCGGCCCCAGAAACGTCATTGGTAGAACAAAAAAGAAAGTTATTTTCCCCTTATACCCGTTCGCTCTTTTCCTGCTTTTCGCCTTTTACAGTTTATTAATTAAGGTGGGCAAATATGCTCCGAGACCCCCCAAGTCTATCTGCTTGGTAGAAGTTTGGGTCCAGTCCCGGTTGCTCTTGACCATCTGCTCAAAGGAAGGGCCTCGGTGGCATTTTAGATGGTGTACCAAAGCTAACTTGGCGAGTCAAAGATGAGACTAAATAATTAGCCGCGCGGGTCACTCAGCTAGTTACTGTGTAACATAGTAAACATGAAAGCATGAAGAGTGAAGACTTAAGGTTAGTGACTCACCGTTGAAGCTCTCCCTCCATCGCCACCCCACGGACCTGCAGCGTGCCGCTGCCCATTTTGATCAGTGTACGAAAATGCAATAGAATCAACGCTGTCGCCGCTGCAAATCGTCACGCTTTCAAGTCGGTGCGGTGCCACCCTGATGTCACAAGCCCTCCCTCCGCTTCCACCAAACGGCCCAACCCTTGAAAGTAGAGCCTGCACATGTAAAATGGTGAACCAACCAAGAGATTAGAAAAGAAGAAGAAGAAATTAAAGAATGAAAGAATTTACAAGTAAACAATCAGTACATCTTCTTTCTTCTCTGCTCGCAGTTCCTCAGGGACATCTTCCTCTTGATTCAGAACCATATCTTCCTCGAAATGCCTCTCCAAGTCAAGACAAGGGCAGCTGGGATTCAAGCTGCAGGTTGCATCACGCAATGCAGCTTCTGCAGCCTCTACCTCGGACAGGCTGGCACAACGGCAGTCCATTTCAACCTTGACAGTCATAAGGGAGGCCAGATTCTCCAAGCCGAAGTCAAAATCACCATGAACATCTTTTGTTTCTGCAACATCAAAGCAAAGCCAAAGCTTCTGGAGCTTCTGCATCCCCCCTGGCCTGAACACCAGCCCCACGGCACGACTCGCCAGCTTCAGGTTTCCTAGACAGGGGAATGCTGCTGTTGCATTGACCTCCAGCCTTGTCCCAGTGGCTTCTACCACTTCCAAGCACAACGAACGGAGCATGAGGAAATCTGCAAGAGTTTGTATATCTGCCTGGCACAGTATCCGCACCATAATGGATAAGTCGGAGAGGCGGCTGCAGAGCGAGGAATCTATCCACCTTGCAGTGTGGAGAATGGGCTCAACTCTGCCCACACGGACCCTTCCCTGAATATATGTTGCTGAGTCTGGTCACGGGGACATGCTGTAAATCTTTGGAGGTGTGAAGGGGTCCAGTGATCTACTTGCAACATGAAATCCAGGGACAAATCTGGAGCGAAGATACAGAGAACTTCAAGATGCTTCAGATTGCACAGCCACTGCAGCAAACGCTTCTCACATCTCTTGTCCCATTTACGGAGCGAAATCTCCAGCACCCTCACTTGTCTCAGCTGAACCACAGTGGATGGTAGTTCCTCTATCCTGGCCTCCTTTAGGTCCAGTGTCTGCAGAAGCTGTAGACTGCCTATTGCCTCTGGAAGCTTGATGCAGTAGCCGTAGTAATGATCATAATATTTCTGACAGCCTCAGATATCGCAAGTGAACCAGGTTACCCACACCCTTCATGTCACGTCCTGTGCACTCTTCTAATTCCAAGACACGTACAACCGGGATGTTGGTGTATGAATATTGTAATTAGGTGACTTCTTAGGGACTAAAATGTAAATTGTACAAACAAATATAAATAAGTACAGAGAGAAGGGATCGGTGTGGAACGATCCAGAGTTTCCCCAAATCCTCTTCTTCATGCTCCCTCAAATCCCTAGCTCAAATCACTCAAATCTCATATGATTTTTAACATGGCATCGGAGCAGGTTAATCTTCTCTGTTTTTTGCTGTGATTTCAACCTATTGCGGTGCTGTGTCGCCGTGATTTGCGGCTATCGGTGGTGATTGCTGCGCACTCGAGCTGCTGCCGGGACCTGCGAGGTTATCTCAAAGCTGCGGCAAGGAGCGCCGCGACCGGTCTACTGCTGCCTGTTGCGTGCCGACCGCCGTCCGGCGTGGCTGAGCGTACTCCTGGTATTTGCCGTACTCTGACGCTGGAAACTGCTTGGTGCGACTGTTGGGCTGTTCTTGCCGAAGGAGTAAGCTGGCTTGTTGTTGCTGATTGTGGTTTCTTTTGGTCAACTGTGATTAGTGTTGCCGTATATCTCATCTCTGCTTGGTGGCCGGATTAAAATACTTCTGCTGCTTGTGTGCATTCGAGAGTACTAGTACATTTAGTTGACATCGACTCTGCTAGTACTCTGCTTTTGTGCTGCCTGTGTGTTGTTGCTGGTGGAGTGCTGCAAAAGAAGTCCTGTGTGACTGGCTCTTTTGGTGGTGGTAAATCATGGCAGATCCAAGCAAGGAGAAGTCAGGGGATAGTAGTGTGGATAAGTTATATGAAATTTTTAGCAAAGTATTTGAGCAGCAACAACAACTCAAATTGGTTCCTGAAGCAGTCAAGTATGCGCTTGAGCCTAATCCGGTAAAGTTGGCTGGACCGGGCAATTACATTAGTTGGGCACGGCATGCTCAGTTAATCCTGAGTTCTCATGGTTACAAAGAATTACTTAGTGCTGATGAAAGTGGCACTAGCACAAAACAGATCAATGACAGAGTGTTGGTCTGGTTATTAGGAAGCATGGAACCATCAATTCGAGAGCAAGTTGAGACTATGACCACTGTATCTGAAGTGTGGAGAGCTTTGGAGAAGCAATTCTCAGGAAAATCAAATAAGATGCAGGCTACTCGCATCATGCAGGAGTTGACTCACTTAAAGCAAGGCTCAAAATCAGTGACTGAGTATGCTGGTGAGATAAAGAGATTGTACAGGGAGTTGCATTATTACCATCCATTTCAACCTGTTGACAAGAATGACATGGCTATTCACCATACCTGGTTTGAACCATTTGTGGGCAAGCTCTTCCTTGATGGCCTGAATCAGGAATTTGACCTCCGTCGTCAGCTAATATTCTCCAAAACTGAATGGCTAAGCCTTGACGATATCATCTCTAGTGTGATTGAGGAGGAGACTCGTCTTATTCAACCCAAGGAGCATGGTCAGGAAAATTCAGATGCACGTGCAGCCCTATCCATACAAGCTCGTCATGCTCCAAGGCCGTTTGGTAAAATAGATAAAAGCAAACTATTGTGCAACCATTGCAAAAGGACCGGACACGCAAAGGATATGTGTTTTGAGCTGCATGGCTATCCATCTTGGTGGGAAAAAGGGAAGTCTCGGCCAGGGGGAGTTCAGGGAGCAAGTAAAAGACATGCTAATCTCACTACATCCACCAGGGAGCTGCCAGTGGTAGATGTGCGAGCTCTTGAGGATTACACTTCCAAGCTTAGACTCTCAGAAGGCTCCTCTTCCTCTCAAGGTTCATCTAAAGTTGAGTCTAGCCTTCATGTCACTTCTGACCAAGGTATGCCAAATCATCAGGTCCACACTTCTCGAGCACAACCAAAATCTTGGATTATTGATACAGGAGCTACTAACCACATGACAGGAGTCTCGAATTTATTCACTTCCTATACACCTTGTTCTGGTAAGGACAAGGTACGTGTAGCTGATGGATCCATGGCACCTATTACAGGACGTGGATCTGTCAGGTGCACTAAGACATTGTCCTTATCCCCTGTCCTACATGTTCCAAAATTTCCAGTCAATCTCTTGTCCGTTAGCTCTATTACTCAATCCCTTAATTGTAGATGTTGGTTTGATCCTACCTGTTGTGCTTTTCAGGAGATAGACACAGGGAGATTGTTGGCGACTGGGACCGTGCATGATGGACTCTACTATCTTGATGAAGGAAGTGATGAAGTTGCTTTTGCATCATGTCTGTCTCCTGGTCAAGAACTACTACTACACCATCGCAGGCTCGGACATCTTTCTTTTGTGGCATTATCTCGTATTTACCCTTCTCTTTTTAAGTTGTCTCCCAGGGAGCTCCTGGTATGTGATGCTTGTGAATTGGCTAAACATACAAGGGGTTCCTATCCTAGTATAGGTTTAAGGAGTGACAAACCATTTGAAATGATTCACTCTGATGTTTGGGGACCCTGTGAGGTTCACTCCATTTCTGGACATCGATGGTTTGTAACTTTTATAGATTGCTTTAGTCGTTACACTTGGCTTTATCTTTTGAAGCGTAAGAGTGACGTGTTCTCGGTTTTTAAAGATCTATGTGCTCTTATTAAAAATAAACATGGGGCTACTATTAAAACTTTGCATTCAGATAACGGAACTGAATATGTCAACCAAGAATTTGGACAGTTCCTTGCCTCAAATGGCATTGAACATCAAACGACCTGTGTTAACACTCCAGAGCAAAATGGTGTTGCAGAGCGTAAAAACAGACATCTGCTTGAGGTTGCACGCTCACTTATGTTTACAATGAATGTGCCTAAATTTCTTTGGGGGGAAGCAATAAAAACTGCAACATATTTGATAAACCGTATGCCTCTTCGGGTTCTTGGTCATAAGACTCCTGTTGAGTGTCTCTTGAAATCTAATGATTTTGTAGTTCCTCCGAAGGTCTTTAGGTGTGTTTGCTTTGTGCACGACTATAGGAACTCTGTTGGAAAATTAGACCCCCGTGCTCTCAAATGTGTTTTCATGGGTTATTCTGCCTCCCAAAAGGGTTATAGATGTTGGTGTCCTTCGGAGCGTTGTTTTTTTGTGAGCATGGATGTGACGTTCCGTGAACATGAATCATATTATGGACCAACAAATGACACTGGCATTGCCTTATCCCCACCTGAAGTGCAACAAGAGGGGGAGAGTGATGATGGAGGCCCTCCATTAAGCCCTATTCTTGTTTCCACTTCAGGTGGTTTACCCATTCTTGATAATGCTCAAAATCAGGGGGAGGAGACAAATAATGATGGGTGTATTAATGGTTCTGGTCATGGAGACATACAAGATACAATGGAAAATACTTCACTTCCTTCTCAAGAGGGTGAGCTTACCATGCATGAGGACCCAGGTACTAACACTAACTCTTCTAGTTCCATTGCTCCTATTAGCACCGCAGGGCAAAGTGATAGCCAATTATCTACTCATACTCCTCAAGATGATCAACCTATTGCTTTGAGGAAACCAATTAGAAATCGAAACATCCCAGGACACCTCAAAGATTTTGTTGGACCTAAACATGACATAGCGAATTTCATTTCCTATGATTACTGTAGTCTACCATTCAAAAGCTTTATTGGCTCTTTAGACTCTGTGTCCACACCATCTAATTGGAAAACTGCTATAGAGGACCCAAAATGGAAGGAAGCAATGCTTGATGAGATGAAAGCCTTGGAGAAGAATGAGACTTGGGAGCTCGTGGATCTACCACCAGGCAAGCAACCTGTAGGATGTAAGTGGGTCTTCACTATTAAGCACACTCCTGAGGGTAAGGTGGAGAGATATAAAGCACGCCTTGTTGCAAAGGGCTACACACAAACATATGGAATCGATTATGAAGAGACCTTCGCACCAGTGGCAAAGATGAATTCAATAAGGACGCTAATATCATGTGCTGTAAACCTAGGTTGGGATATTTATCAGATGGATGTGAAGAATGCTTTCCTTCATGGTGATCTTCAAGAGGAGGTATATATGCATATTCCACCTGGGTTTGAGTCGAGTCAAACCATTGGAAAGGTGATGCGCTTGCATCGCTCTTTGTATGGCTTAAAGCAGTCACCACGAGCTTTGTTTGATCGGTTTAGACAAGCCATGCTAAAAAGGGGTTATCTTCAAAGCAATGCCGATCATACCCTATTTTATAAGCACACTGATGGCAGAGTGGCAATCCTTATAGTGTATGTAGATGACATTGTGGTTACTGGAGATGATTCCAAAGAAGTTGCAGGTCTGAAACATCACCTTGCACGGGAGTTTGAAGTGAAAGACTTGGGACAACTAAGATACTTTCTTGGTATAGAGGTCTCACGAGGATCAAAGGGTATCTTCCTCTCACAACGGAAGTATATCTTGGATCTACTCAAGGAAACAGGTATGCTTGGTTGTCGACCTGTAGCTACACCTATTGAACAAAATCATAGGTTAAGTAGTGATGCAGGGACACCGGTTGATCGGAACGCTACCAAAGACTTGTTGGAAGGTTGATATATCTGTCTCATACCCGTCCAGATATTGCCTTTGCTGTGAGTGTAGTTAGCCAATATATGAATGACCCAAAGTCAGCTCATATGGAAGCTGTGATTAGGATACTGCGATATCTTAAGGGGTGCCCAGGAAAATGCCTCTTATATACGAGACAAGGGGACCTGCAAGTTGAATGCTATACTGATGCCGATTGGGAAGGTTCTCTTGATGATCGGCGCTCAACGTCAGGTTACTGCACATTTGTTGGAGGGAACCTAGTTTCATGGCGAAGCAAAAAACAAAGTGTAGTGGCTCGATCTACTGCGGAGGCTGAGTTTAGATCCATGGCTCATGGCATATGTGAGTTATTATGGTTGCAGATTCTCTTAGCAGAGTTGAGGTTGTACAGGTACAAGCCTCTGATACTATACTGTGACAACAAAGCTGCTATTGACATTGCTAATAACCCTGTTGAGCATGATCGGACCAAGCACATAGAGATTGATCGTCACTTCATCAAGGAGAAGCTTGATAGGGGAGTCGTTTGCCTTCCATATGTAACTTCAGCAAGTCAAGTAGCAGATGTTCTTACCAAAGAACTCCCAGAAAAAACATTTTCTATGTTTTGTAGCAAGATGGGTCTATACGATATATTTGCCCCATCTTGAGGGGGAGTGTTGGTGTATGAATATTGTAATTAGGTGACTTCTTAGGGACTAAAATGTAAATTGTACAAACAAATATAAATAAGTACAGAGAGAAGGGATCGGTGTGGAACGATCCAGAGTTTCCCCAAATCCTCTTCTTCATGCTCCCTCAAATCCCTAGCTCAAATCACTCAAATCTCATATGATTTTCAACAGAGAGGGGTGGCACCGAGTTGATAGCAACAAGCGTCCTCACATGAGGCAACCTCTTGGTAGACTGAGGTATGCTGCTGTTCCGGAGAGAGAGCCGGCGGATGCTGTCTGGCTGTGGTGGAAAAGGTTGCTGGCCGTCCAATATTGTGATGAAACCTTCTTCAGCTGACAAGACTGTAACAAACTCCAACACCAAGTCGTGTATTTTACATGCTTGCGGCGTCCCAAAGGCATCAATGTCGCTGGGTTGGATCATATTCCTACTGATTAGCTCGTTAAAGCACTTGTCTCCTAACTCATACAGGTCGTCATCTTCTTGTCTTCCATGTACTAGATCTTCAGCTATCCATCTCCGTATCAGGTCATCTCTGCCGATTACACGGTCCTCCAGAAATATGCTGAGGTACAAGAGGCAAGGTCTTAGCCGTGAAGGCATATCCTGATAGCTTAGAGAAAGTATCGACCGCATGTCCTTGACGCCTTGGTTGCTTTCTAGTCCACTGCTTATTGAGTTGTATACTCTGCACCATTCATCTTCGGCTTGTGTCGGTTTGTTTGCAAGTATACTAGCGATGGTAACAATAGCTAGTGGCCAGCCTTTGCACTTCTCCAGTATTCTCTGTGATACAACTTCCAATTCTCTAGGGCATCCCTCCTTACCAAATATCTTGCGATAAAATAGCTGTTCAGACTCACCATCCGAAAGAGGTTGCAGCTCATGAACAACACCATCAACTTTCACAGAGGTGGAACATGACTTAGCAACATCAATACTCCGAGTTGTTGTGATTACCTTACTGCCAAGTTCGTTTTCAAAGAGAACACACTCAATAAGTTTCCATGCTTGTGCATCCCATATATCATCGATGAGAATCAAGTACCTGCAGTTTTTGCAAGTGCATTATAATTTGGCAAAATTTATCTGTAGATGAACGAAATAGCTTGCTTCACTAGCAATTTAGTTACACACTGGTAATTAAAACTTGCAAGGTTCTGTGGTGAACCAAATATCCAACAAGGAAAAAAATACATCTAGGTTTATGTCATTCATGGAAGAATCATAAGGCTGGGAGTTGTATTTCCATGTTAAAAGATGAAATGTGAAAAGACATTTACAAGATAAAGGAATTTATCTAAACCATTAAGAGTATTTACCGATTATTAAAGATAATTGCAGAACAAACACGGTTTATAAAGGGCAAACTAATTAAGATCAATAAGCAAATTAAACAACAGATATTGCTGAACCCTCCTAGTGGCTGGGTAGGTTCTTAAACAACACCCCACTAGAGTTCTCTAAGATTCTGCATTAATAAGATAGGAGTTGTTGGCAAACTACCTCCTTTTCTCAAGAACATGTCTGATTTTGTCGATAAGCTCCTTTTCCGACCACGTTTCAGTGTTTCCATAGTGTTTTTGGCTTTCCAAACGAAGTAGGCTGCAAATGTTATAGAAAAAAGATTAGGCTTGGTAATCCAGTGATTTTTTGGTGATTTAATAGCAGGAGGACTTTCGAAACTACTAGCTAGTGGAAAGAATCTAACTGATGATGTACCTCCTATCCTTGTCCTCCGGGCCCTCTTTGATTCTGCTGGTGACTTGACGAAGTATGCTGCTGAGGATATTCTGACGAAAAAGGATTTCCCCCCGCTTTGTATTCCAAAGCAACCAACCGAAACATCCAAGGATAGGTGCTGGGGCGGAAGCAGCACAGGCACACCCAAAAAAAACGAAAGAGAAACAACAAGAGAAAAGAATGCCGACAACGACGGATCGACGGAAACGAAGAAGCTTCACGACCACTGCGCCCACCGAAGATCTCCCACCAAGCTCCAAGGCTCCAAAGCACCGGTACCAATCAGCACCTCCAAAAAGGACCGCGACGAAGACGACGCTGCTGCCAAGGGTTTCCCCCGGTACACGACGAGGCGAGAGGAAAGGTCGCCCCTGACGCCCTCCAGGAAGGTCCGGCGGCACCCACCGGCGTCGCCGCGTCGGGGTCGGACAGGCCGACAGGGGTTTCCCCCGATCCCAACCTTCACCTCAGGTGCTCCAGAGCCTGCCACCAAACCGACCACCCTCTTGCGCCACCATGGTCAAGAAGCCTCCACGCCGTCTCACCGCGGCACCACGAGGTGAGGACTGCACAACAAGGGATAGGAGCCGGGACTAGGGGCCGCAGCGCCGTCGGCACGCGGGAGGGCACAACCTCCACCGTCAACGACGGTAGCCGACCGGACACACTAGCAGGAGCCTACCAGGCCCATGTGCCCACAGGCCCGGCCGGGAACTCCATTCCCGGACAGCTCCCGCCATCGCGCTGCAGCAGGCACGCCATCGGCATCGCCGCCCCCCATCCGAGCCGCTCCTCCTCCTCACCGCACAGACGACGACGAAGCCACGCCAGGGACCGGCCCGCTAGGACCCAGATGGGGCCGGGAGGGCCCAGATCTGGGCCGGGGACGCGCCGCCGGCCACCGCACGCCACCACGCCGTCCTGCTGCCAAGGGCAGCACCGCCACCGCGCCGACCGCCGACGACCGCTGCCGGGTCACCGGGCCGCCGCCCAGCCGAGCATCACCGCCGCCGTCAACTGCCCCGGGAGGAAGACGAGCGCGTGGGTACAGACGGGCCCGCCGCCGCCGGCATCACCCGGGCCAGCGCCGGGGCACCCGC
>NC_057803.1:723170223-723177130 GCF_018294505.1 Triticum aestivum | reverse complement strand
CGGGGCACCCGCCGGCGGCGGCGGGGGAGAGCGCACGGGGTGGTGGCCGAGGGAAGAGGAGGGGTGCGCCGCCCCGGCCACCTCCCGGGGAGGCGGCGCAGGGGCGGGAACAGGATGGGGAGGGGGAAAAGGGGGGGCGGGGAGGGCCGGGGCGCGCGAGCCGGCGGCCGGCGGAGGCGGCGGAACCCTAGCGGGAGGGAGCGGGGACTCACTGCCGGAGGGAGCTGAGGATATTCTTCATATTAGGCCGAAGAGAAACCGAAACAAAAGCGGCACAATCGAATTTCCCTTGAAGATTTTGATACGCCGCGTTGGCAAGGGTGGTTTTGCCCATCCCACCAGGGCCAACGATGGAGACCAACTTGAGCTTCTGCCCTGATGTGCCTTCACCTCCCGATCCCATTGACAGAAACTCCATTATCCGCTTGCTCGAACGGTCGATGCCAACGAGCTCTTCCTTGTCCTGGTACAGAGCTAGCAGGCGTGGATCAGACAGGGCTGGCACTTGGACTGCCACACTGTCAACTTTGTACCTCTCGCGCCGGCTGCTCAGTGCCTCAACTTCCTTTCTGATGCGCTGGATATCTGTGGCGATGTCGCGGCGAGCCTTGCATGCCCGTGGCCGTATGTTAACGCAGCACGTCATGGAGGAGGAGGATCCAGACTCACTACCAGCGTCAACACGCACAATGTAGGAATCAACGGTGTCCTGGATGTCGTAGGACACGTCCCTCAGGTTACGCGCCCAGAGCTTTACCAGCGGATCGAGCTGCTCCGCCGGCACCTCTGCCACTTTCTCTAAGGCTGCCTGCATGCTTCCGAGCTCCCCATGCAGGTACCGGATCCCGTCCTTAACGCCTGTTTGCAGCTTGTATTCGTCGCCCAGCAACTTGGCCAGCTTCGGAAGAACGGCCCGCAGTGCACTCGTTGAGGCACTCACGACAAGATCCATCTTGATTATTGTAATATGTGCACTGCATCAAATAAAACCACAATCTGTAGAAAACAAGAAAAAAAAAGGGTTACCGCTGGTCAATGTACATCAAACTACTTACTTCTATGGAGTTGACGCACGAAACTTAAAAAGGAAAAAATCAGCCCACTACTTATCATAGTAGCATTAAGAAATAATAATCAACATCATATAGGAAGCATATCTCGAATGTCACATAAAAATATATCTGAGGAAATCTCACAAAAAAGAAGGTAAGCAATGTGAACTATAAACAGAATCAAGTTTTCTAGTTGCTCCAACCCAATATAAGAGTGTGAGACTAATCATCATAGGAAGCATATCTCAAATCTCACATAGAAATATATATTATCTGAGAAAACCCCACAAAAAGGGAGGCAAGCCAGGTGAATTATAAGCACAATAAAGTTTTCTAGTTACTCCAACCTAATATGAGAGTGTGATTAGATAAGTGTAGTGAGAACAACTTTTAACGCATAACTGCATATATTTTTTTCTTTTCAACAGACCATATATTTCACCACAGGGATTTTTCTCAATTGAGTGCCGACATAAACAAATACAACTAGCTCAGTACTTGGCCACGGTTGGAGGTAACTAGCAAGGATACAAGGTTGTCTGAATTTTAGCTTCTGCTATGTGAAGTGCAACATAAGAGCAATGCCCACCCAAATCAGATACAAACAAAAACCACAATAATTAACCTCTTGTTTCAGTGAACTTGAGTTCTAGATCAAGAGATATGAGAGTTAAAATTAACATCTCTTAGTTGATAATTATAGTAGCTTATAATACCCTGTTGTTCCTAATTGACAGAAGAAATGGAGTTCTCCAGCTCAAACTGCACTCCCCATCTGTTTCACGAACTCATCTGCCAGGAAAAGATGTACAAAATTCTAAGAACATACTCAAGAGCAGAAACCACACAAAGTATGTCATCTTCATCCAATCGAGTGAATAGCTCTAGGTACTTAGGGGGAGAGGACTCCTAGGTTGAGGTGGTTGGCATGACCCCGCTCGATGGGTCTAGTTCAGTTAATTCATCGCGTCGATGCATACCCTTCGACGCATTTGCTCCTGACACAGTTGCACGTTGGCTACCTACTGTGTGGTGTGGCTCTGGGTCTGAATCTGCTTGGTCAGGTATGTCACTCGTGGCACCCAAACCTTGCTGCCATCCTGGTTCAGCGTTGGACAAACCTGCTGTGTACGGAAATTCAGGCAAAGAAGAACACATAAAAGAGGAGAATATGTGACAGAGACTATCATTTGGCAACAACAGTGAACAAATTAAAAGCATCCGAACAAATGTAAGCGTTGCAAAATTATTATAAGCAGATCTGCAGCATGCATGCCCCTACACAGCCTATAGCAATAAAAAAATGCATCATCCTTCAGAAATTTATCCAGACGCACATTCAGCAAAAAGAAAAGGTATAGGACATACATCGAGTGTGGGGTGATTAAGAAATTTATCCACAGGCACATTTTCTGCATAAATCGAGCTATTGGATTGCAGTTGTAGGCGGCACAAGCTGATAATCAGTGAAGCAAGAAGCAGAGGATGCTGCTTCGCGGGAGGCTTCTCAGATCCAGTTGAAGTATGAGAAAAGAAGCTAAATTACTGATGAATCCATAAGAATAATCTTACCTTAAGGGGATCTAGAGCCAAGAGAAGCACGACCTTGCCAAGAAGTGGTAGAGGCGGCCGGGACTCGGCAGCGGCGGTGCAGGAGGCGGCGCCGCGTGAGTGTGTGGGAGATGAAACGAGGGTCTTTTTAGGGCGTGGGAAGAGAGGAATGAGCTCGCGGAACAGAGAGGAGTAGGTGGAGAGAGACAGACCGAGTTGGTGGAGGAGTTGACAGAGAGGCCACCAAAGTCCATGACTTCCATTTACTCCAACGCTCATATCATCACAACGGGAGCCTTCGTGTCCCCCCGAAAGTCCACGCGACCTGTCCGGTCACTGTTCGGATAAAAAACAACCACCTGATCAGACCTGGCAAATCTGACCGAAATGTCTGGGCTGACCGGCACTCCTCATACCCGGCTCATATCTAGGGTAGATATGGGGATGCTCGGACGCGCCCGCCATGTCGGCTTCGACAAGCCGGACCCATCCCAAATCCTCTCAAAATTGGCAGTCCATCACTTCGATGTCACTCGTCCCGCCTCCGTCCTCCATTTCCCGCGCCGCCGCTCCCGCGAGCGACGCGGGGGAAACCCTAGCCGCCGGCTCTCCGCACCCTCCCTCCCTCCTCCTTCCCTCGCCGCTGCCGGCAAGGGCCAGCGGGCGAAGCCCGGCTGGCCGCGGCGGGCCTCATTTCCCCTCCTCTCGCCTTCCCCCGGCTGGCGCGGGACAGCACGGGCGCCCGGAGGCGCTGCGCTGGCGCGGGGTGCAACGGTGCGGCGGCAGGGGCTCTGAGCAACGACGCACGTGGTTGGCAGCGTCATACGTGGGGTCTCCTCTTGCGGCGCGGTAGCCGCTGGTGGTGCCGCACCCATCGGATCCGGCCAGAGCTGGCGCCGACGGCCCGGCGGGTGGCGGGGGCCGCGTGCGGCCTGGACCACAGGCGACTTCCCATGCCGTGGCCGGCGGCGGGCGGGGCAGGTGGTGTGGCGGCGGGGCCTCCAGTTTGGGTGGCGCAGGTGCGGCGGCGACGGCCTCCTCCGGCGAGGGCGCCCCTCCCTGGCGACAGGGGGAGGTGGTGCCGATGGTTCCGGGCGCTGGACTTGGCCGTGTGGGCGGCGAGTCGATAGTGAGCTCAGATTTCGATTTGAAGACGGCGACCTCCGCTTCTATGGTCGCCCACGCCAACTCGGTTGCCGGCGACCTTGTGTGGCTGGTTTGGTGGTTGGTCGGAGTGGGCTATGGATGGGGGAAACCCTTGGTGGGCCGCGACAACCATGATGCCGGCGGCGTTCCGTCGCCGTTCTACTTCTTGGTGTCGGCATTGAGTCCTAGCCCATGCTCCTCCTCTCCTTGTCCCGGGTGAAAACCCGAATCCCCTTGGATTGGGCGGCGACGGCGTCTTGGCGTTGCTTTTTTCTTGAAGACGCGGCCTTTGGGACGGGTGCGTGGTGGTCGCGGCTTTGGCGTGGTCGGTTGCCGGTCTTCAGTTGGTCCTGCTCGACAATATTCGGTGTTCTTCGTGGCGTGGCCCGAGGCGGTGGCGTTGATCTGAGTAGCTTTGCTGGCGTGGCAGCATGTTGCCATCCTCTCCTAGTCCATCCGGGATCAAGCGTGCTCTCGGATGGCCGGCAACGGTATGGGAGTTGACGGTTGTGCGCTTCCTCCGGTGGCGGGCCGCTCCATTAGCGTGAGCGTATTGTTGGCATGTCCTGAAGTTGCCGGGGTCCTCGATGTCCTAGCTTCTAGGGTTGTCAGGACTGTTGTTGTACGGTTGCATCTTGTATCCTCGGTTGCCTTCTTTTTTTCTTTTTCTTCTTTCTTTTTGTGGTATCGGTGGTTGTATGCTCGGCTGTTGCTTTATACTATAAAGCTGGGGGAAACCCTTTTTCTTAACTCGTCCCGCCTCCGTCCTCCATTTCCCACCTCCGTGCAGCCACCCACCCCCTACCTTGCTCGCTCTTCTGCGTAGTCGTCTTCATCCGCCGTTGCTGATGTCGTTGTCAACAACCCTATCTACCACCATAGGCACGGATGATGTGTCAGCAGAATCGGTCAGGCTCCCCGACGTGGCGAATCCTTGCAAGGCGGAGAGCCTTCCCCGGAAGGACCGCCCGGCCCCGCCGGGCGGCGCGAGCATGAAGCGGTGAAGAAGGCAACGGCGGAGATGGTCGCTGATGAGGACATGGACTTTGGCGCAAGCGGTGTGGCGACACAAACCGATCCGTCCGTGAAGCCAAGAGGTCCACATTCACACAATTTAAATATGTTTTGTTGTGTGATAGTTGGCTGAACACTAGCATGATCCGATTGTGAAACCGAGCAAAAAGACAAGAAATATTGAGAAAAAGTTTGCCTCTCGCAGGTGTGTACGCCTTGGGTGTATGAAATGGTTATCCGTGTGTGAAACTAGCACTACTGAAGTGGCCTCAAAATGCCAAAGCAACTCCAACGCGCCGACTCACCGTGTGCGTTCATTTGGATCGACGCGGACAGAAAAATCAACCCAACGCGCCGACCCACTACGCGCGTTTGTTTGGGTCGGCGCGGACAGAAAAGTCAGCCCAATGTGCCGACCCAAACGGATGCACGTCCGCTTTTCGTCGACCTGCCGACCCATTCCCGGCCTAATTTTGCTCATTTGCGTCGGTGTGGACACTAAACGGACACGCATGGCGCCTGCCTACTCCTTTCCATGGCCCGCTAGTCGGTGGCATATTGGCCATCATCTCCCATCCCATATCGACCGCAACCCCTCGCCCGCCTCCGCCGCGTCGCTGCCGCCGCCCATTTCCGGTGCCTCTGCCAGCAGCCGGTGCCGACACACCTCCCTCGAATGCCGCCACCTCCCATGTCGCCGCAATCACCATCTCGCCGCCAGGGCACCGAAGCTTCCCACCCCCACCTCCCGACGCCACCGCGAGCAGGAAGCCACGTCGCTGCCCCGGCCAGCTACTTAGTCCTGACACCGGCATGCTCGTCGGATGCCTCCAGACCCGCCACCTGGTCCAAGGGAGGTGCGCATCTCTTCGCTGTCCAGCTCCTTCGTCAACGCCCACAAGTTGTTCGACAGTTTTATTACGCAAAGCCAACTGAATCCAATCGTCTTTAGAATACCCGACACTGTATTATTTCTGAAAAATTGCAAATCTGCGTATTATTTGTCGAAATAATGAAGAACAATGTATTATTTTAAAAAACTTAGCCCTCGGCCAGGAGCGCCCTTTGCTTCTGTGCTTCTCGCAGTCAGCCTTAAAGTAGCCGAGGAGGCCACACTTATGACACCTCACTTTTCTGATGTCAAACTTTCTCCTCGGTGGTGGTTCAGCCTCGACGTCTGAGTCATCATGCGGTCGGTGAAGTTCTTTCTCGCCGAACGTTGCTTCCCCTTCTTCTTGCTGCTGCTTCTGGACCTGCCATGCTTTTTTCGATGGGGCGATCCATTGCGCCTTTGTGAGCATCACAAGCTCATCGTTCCTCACGTCCCCGACACTGTACCGCATCCGCTCGTCGTGAGCCTTGTAGTGTCCGACGAGATCATTAATGGAGAGGGTCGCGAGATCGACGCACTGCTCGATCGCCGTGACAATTTACAAATACCGGGGAGGGGCCTCGCGCAAGAACCGACCGACAACCGAGGCCTCCATGAGATTTTCTCCAAGCGCGCGAGTCCGATTGACGAGAGTAGCTACCCGTGAAGCGAATGCGTCCACGGACTCATCGTCGCCCATGACCAAAGTCTCATAGTTCCTTAGGAGAGTTTGGAGATTGGCTTGCCTGATGCGGGTGTGTCCCTCGAACATGAGCTTCAAGGTATCCCACGCCTCCTTTGCCGTTTCTTTGGTGATCAGGTGTTGGAGGACTTCCATTGGCATCACCGAGTAAATCGTCGACGCCACCTGCCGATCCTTTTGGTGCTCGACTCCCCCTTCTTGAATGAGTCGCCTCCTGGATCGACCGCGTCACATAGCTCGTTGGCACGGAGACCACATTCCATGAGGGCATTTCAGACCCCAAAATTCTCGCGATCAAACCGTGGGCATGATGTACCAGACACTAGTAGAAAAACACCTAATAGTCTCGGTTCGTAAGGGCCTTTAGTCCCGGTTCTTGAACCGGGACTAATGGGTCGTTACTAATACCTCCACCCATTAGTCCCGGTTCAAACACGAACCGGGACCAATGTGCCTCCACGTGGCCCTGTGCGCCGAGCCCGGTCAGGGGGCCTTTGGTCCCGGTTGGTGGCACCAACCAGGACCAAAAGCCATCCACGCGTCAGCATTCCAGTGGCTGAGGTTTTTGTT
>NC_057803.1:723164355-723169857 GCF_018294505.1 Triticum aestivum | reverse complement strand
GTGTCCTCTCTTATGTCCGTGCTTGGTCGACGCTACGTACTATATATACATAAGTGATCGAGAGAACCATTGAGTACAGAAGTTCGTCATGCATACCGAGAGAAGTGATCGATCGACGTCTCCTTCTCCGAGAGATTGGTCGAACAACAAGTTTTCGTATCATGTATCCGACGCTACTGGCTACATACATGTACAATATGTATAAGATCTCTTAATTACAATCCCCTAGCATTTGAAATCAACTTCCACATGGTATTTTCGGCTTTATTGATGACGTGGTCAAGAAAGAATCCCGCCAATTCCTCTTGAATTGCTTTCATGCGATCTGGTTCCAGGAGTTTATTCCGCATCTGCCACGTTTAATTTGAAGAAGGGGGTTAATTAATACATATATATGAGTGAAGCTCAACAGAAATGATGGTGTAATAAAATGAAATTGTGAATATTATTGCTTACGCACTTCATATTGTCTTTTAAAGTAGCCCCGCTTGTTTTTCAAAGTCGCGTTGTGGATGAACTCGCACACGTAGTATCCACAGAAATCATTCCCTTGTTCCTGCCACAAGCACTTTACGAGAAATAGAGGTCAATCAAACTGATAATGAAGCATTATAAATGGCATTGATGAAAGTATAGCTATAGAATCAACGGGAGATGCGCGCAACTAGCTAGTCAGTAGTACTTACTTTCGGGTATGTATATTGCAGCTCCTTTGGCAGTCCCGAAG
Source organism: Triticum aestivum (assembly GCF_018294505.1). NCBI lineage: Eukaryota > Viridiplantae > Streptophyta > Magnoliopsida > Poales > Poaceae > Triticum > Triticum aestivum. The sequence continues at coordinate 723,169,130 of NC_057803.1, read as the reverse complement.
CTTCTGCGGTGAACTGTTTCCAAACCCTGCAAGACAAAGAAAATAATTATTATTACTTGAGATATCAGGAAATGAACAAAAAGTTGCCGATATGGTGCGATAATGATCGATTGAACTTACTTGTTGAGCAATTCAGTCATGTCCGCATAGATTTCGGGTTCTTTCCGTCTCGAGTCTAAGACGGTTACTAGTCCCCGCTCAAGCTTAATCTCCAGAAGAACATAGTGGTACCTGTGCACGCATGCATAACTCATCAATTACATTACTATAACCTCGCTCAAGTAATAAGGGAAACCGAATATGCACACGACAGTAACACTCACGTGTCGTTGTAAGGAAAGAGTATGGTATCTTTATTTTGATTTTTGATCAACGATCGTAGCAAGTTGTCCTCGGCCTCTTTGACGCCCTTTTTAACCAGAAATTCATCTATGATATTTGTGTTAATGAACCCAATATCATAAATTTCTTGATTTTTGCACTCGACGATCTTCAATCTGCATAATATATTGAGGATAATTAATTATAAATATATGCAATGAAAGAGCCGAGCTATATATAGAGACTTAATGACATAAATGGTACTTATAGATAGTAGCAAAAGACCATTAGTTTATCGAGGGCCTTTTGATTGAAGAACGCGAAGAACTCATCAAATGGAACAGTCAACAGATCAGTTACAACGAGGTCGTGCTCCTCTTTAATATTCAGATACAAAGCATTTGTACCCCCAGACTCTCTGCAGGTTTCCATGTACCAATTATGGAATCTTCGCATCATTGTTGTCAGAGATTTTTCATCTTTGACGAGAGGCTTCCCGTGCTCGTATCTGTGTTCGTCCACCTCCAAGAAATCAGGAAGTTGATTGTCAGGCAGGTAATCTGCAAGATTGCCATAACCGGCCACCGTCCCCGGAGCATTAGACACATTGAGCGGGGGGCACGATTGCTGTGCTTGTTCGCCGAGCTGGGAAATTTTTTCCCCTTTGCTCGTTCTTTTAACCTTTTATCACTGACAGTAGTTCCCGACCGCTGGGCTTGGAGATATGTCTGTTCAGTAATGCGCTGATAGTTGGTTCTCGGCGGAGACTTTGGTGGTTTCCTCGGGGAATCGATAGTGCGCTTTGCTTTCACCGGATCTACCTTCTCCTCCGGAGGTGGATGTCTCTTTGCTTTCACCCCTTCAAAGAACTCCTTCACGTGGGTCCACACAATCGTATCGTTTTCCTCCTCGGTCCTCTCGTACGGTAACTTCTCTAGAGGCTTGAGAGGTGAACCGTATCTGTATTGCCTCCCGCCTCTGGTTTTGCTGCTAGACGCCGGGGCAGACAGAGCGGCTGCAGCGTCTGTCTTCTTTCGTGCTTGCTTATGAGGCGGAGGAGAAGGAGTACGACGCGCCGGAGCAGCCATGGCGGCGGTGGGTCTCTTCCGCCCTTGCGGGCGAGGCAGAGAAGGAGGAGGCTGTTGGCTGCTCGGGAGCGCCGGTGCAGGCGGAGAAGGAGGCGGAGTGCCACCACGCACCGGAGAAGGAGGCGGAGTGCAGCCATGCGTGCCCTGATCGTCACTCGCCGAAGGAGGAGGCGGTGGAGGAGACGGAGTGACCTGACTCGCCGGAGGAGGAGGAGGAGGCGGAGGCGTCCAGTTCGGAAGGTTGATGAGCTCCTTCCGCCATAGGCATGGAGTCTTCAGAGTAGAACCTAGCCAAGTCTCCCCTTCACCGGTAGGGTGGTCAAGCAGGAGGTCCTCAAATCCCTCCATTATTTCATCCACCATCACCTTAGCATATCCTTCTGGAATCGGCCGTCAGTGATAAGTTGCTCCGGATCCAGTAGGATAAACAGAGCCAACAGCCGCCTTGACCTTCAAATTCATCCATTGCGCCATAAAATGGCAATGTTGAGACTCCGTGATAGCATCCACGGGATAGCTGGCAGGAGCTGTCAAGACATGCTTCGGCTGAAGCAGCTCGGTGGAAGCCACGCTGCTTCTCCGCTGAGATGGCGGGGTAGCTTCGGGGAAAGCTTCGGCAGTTCGTTTGCTGCGATCTGCTGCTTCTCGTTCCTCTAGCCCCATTACCCTTTTGTGCAGCGCCTGCAGTTGGCCCTGCTCTAATTTCTTCCTCCTCTCGTGGGTTTTGTAACCCCCTGCATCCGGAAAACCAACCTTCCACGGAATGGAGCCTGGCGTGCCTCGTGTCCGTCCAGGGTGCTCAAGATTCCCGAGGGCCATTGTGAGCTCGTCCTTCTCCCTGTCTGGTACGAACGTCCCTTTCTACGCTGCATTGATATAGTGTCGAAGGTTCTTGACTGGTATTTTCCAGTTGCTCGTCCGTCCAACGGCACATCCCTGATACAGGGTCCAAGGTTCTGCCAGCCCCGAAGAACCAAGTCCGGCAACGGTCTAGCCATCTCATTGTCTCTGGTTCGATCCCTTTTTCAAGAAGATCATTCTCCTCCTTGGACCACTTAGGCCGGGCTTTGAGGTAGCCACCTGACCCCGTGCGATGGTGAAGCTTCTTCTTTGCAGCATTTTGCTTGTTCGTCACTGACATCTTCTTACTCGTTTCCGATGTCTTGTGGGCCACAAATGCGGGCCAATGATCTTTGATCTTCTCATATTTGCCGATGAATTCCGGTGTCTTTTTTTTTGACAAAATGGTTCAACTCTTTCCTCCACCTCCTGAATAGGGTTGCCATCTTATTAAGAGCACAAGACTTGATTAATTGCTCTCTAACTGGCTTCTCCGGATCCTCCTCTGGCGGTAGGGTGAAATTTGCCTTCAGCTGAGTCCAAAGATCTTCTTTCTGCATATCATTGACATAAGACACCTCAGGGTCGTCCTTAGGCTTATACCATTGCTGGATGCTGATCGGGATCTTGTCCCTAACAAGAACCCCGCACTGAGCAGAAAATGCGTTCTTTGTCCCGATGGGTTCAATCGGTTCGCCGTTGGGTGCGATTTCTATGATCTCGAACCTTTCATCCGAGCTCAACTTTTTCTTTGGGCCTCGTCTCCTTACCGAAGTTGTGCTCGATCCAGAGGGCTAGAAATTAAAAGGAAGAAAGACGAGAGTAATTAATATGTGTACATATACCAAAACAATGAATGCATCAATTAACTAGTCAGCACGGGCTTAACTAATATATATATATATATACCTGGCCGGACTCGGTTCGGTTACTGGAGCAGTCAGCACGGTCTCCTTCTTGTACCTCCATTGGGTCATCACCAGAGCCATCATGAACATAGCCCTCTTCTTGTACCGGCATTAATGGGCCGGAGCCATCATGAACATAGCCCTCTTCTTCACCCAGTCCTTCCTGACCAACGACGTCGGTGAAAAATGATGCAATGACATCAGTTCCTTCTGCGATTATCTCCCCCAACATCGCTTTTGTTGCTTCGTCTCGGTAGTGCTCCATAGTTTCTGCAAATATTTACAACATGTCAATTATTATTCAAACATGGTACAAATGGATATATATTAGTGGCAAACATAGAACTAGCTAGCTAATCACAATAAGGAATCATGTTAGTGGCCTCGACGCTGCTTCTCCAGGGTTTGGGATCGCCTCGACACAACGCTTCAAGGGTTTGGGGTGGCCTCGACGACAATGCTCTTTTAACTTGGTAAATTTGGGTGGCCTCGAGAGTTTTGGTCGAGCGAGAGGGCTGAGGGGGGTGCTGTTGTCGTATAGGTTATCACGGTCGAGAGGGGGTATATATATCGACCGCCCCTCATGTCAAAGTTATCTCGAGGGGGCGGCGAGGGCGAAGGCGAGCAGCCTGACGGCGACAGATCCGATAAAACTTAAGAAAACGAAGAAGAAATAAAAAGAGGAGAAGAAGAAAGGAATAGAGGAGAAGATCGAAGAAAAAAAAGAAAAAAAAAGAGGAGAAGAAGAAAGGAATAGAGGAGAAGAAGAAAAAATAGAAAAAATTCTATTTTTTCTTCTTCTCCTCTATTCCTTTCTTCTTCTCCTCTTCCTTTTCTTCTTTTTTGTTCTTCTTATTTATTTCTCCTCTATTCCTTTCTTTCTTCTTCTCCTCTTCTCTTTCTTCTTCTCCCTCGAGAAAGGAAAATAATTAAGGAAAAGGAAGAAAAGAGGAAGAAAGGAAGAAGGAAGAAGAAAGGAAGAAGGAAGAAGAAGAAGAAGAAAGGAATAGAGGACAAGAAGAAAAAATAGAATTTTTTTTCTATTTTTTCTTCTTCTCCTCTATTCCTTTCTTCTCCTCCTCTTATTTTTCTTCTTTTTTCTTCTTCTTATTTATTTCTCCTCTTCTTTTCCTCTCCTCTTCTTCTCCTTTCTTCCTCTTCTTATTTTCCTTTTTCCTCTCATTATTTTTCTATTTCTTCTTCCTTCTTCCTTCTTCCTCTTTTCTTCCTTTTCCTTATTTTACTTTTTCCTCTACACTAACCTAATTAAAATGCACTAACCTAAAATCGATATCTACTAACAACCTAAATAAAAAATTAATACATATATGAAAAAACATATATAAACAAAAAAATGCTATGAACATTATATTCATACATACATAGCCACATCCATTCATCATATAGCTACCACATACATATATACATTAATTATATATATGAAAAAATGCAATGAACAAAAAAATACACATGTATGTATGAAAAAAACATTGAACACAGAGCCTCGACGGCGGCGGCTCACAACAGGGGCGGCCGGCGAGGGCGACGGCGGCGGCGGCGAGGGCGTTCGCGACGACCACGGCGGGCCGGGGCAGGGGCGTGGCCGGCGACGACAGCG
>NC_057803.1:723163481-723164345 GCF_018294505.1 Triticum aestivum | reverse complement strand
GACGACGTCGGCGGGGGCGGCCGGCGGGCGGCGTCGGGGCAGCGCTTGGCGGCGACGGGGCAGGGGCGACGACGGGGGCGTGCGGACGGTGTCGGGGCAGCGCGCGGACGGCATCTGGGCGGCGGGCGGCGTCGGGGCAACGGACGGCGTCGATCTGGGCAGCCTGGCGGCGTCGATGAGCTCGGCGTCGTCGGGCGGGCCGGGGGCAACTGGCGATGTGTTATTCAAATTTTCCTAAGTGTTGTATATATAACAAGAGCATTGGTCCGGGTTCGTGAGTCCAACCGGGACTAATGCCACCTTTAGTCCCGGTTGGTGCCAGCAACCGGGACCAAAGGTCGCTGCTTCGGGACTAAAGGGTGGGCATTGGTACCGGTTGAAGCCACGAACCGGTACCAAAGGACCCTGTGCTGCCAGCGTCGGGGCCAAAGTTTAGTCCCACCTCGCTAGTTGAGAGGGGCGCGCAGTGGTTTATAAGCCCCACTGCCGCATCCCTCTCGAGCTCCTCTCCACCGTAGGCTTGCGGGCTTATTAGCTACTGCTTTGCCTAATGGGCCTTCTGGGCCTACTGCGGGCCTGAATCCTGGCCCATGGTAGGGTTTCTAGTCGTATTTAGGCCGTGGGGGCCCAGTAGGAGGCATTTTTTTGTTTTCTTTCTTGCTTTATTTATTTTATTTTGTTTCTACTTACAACAAAATACTTATTGTTGCTATTTTTAATTATTTTCCAGTTTTTTTGTTTTGTTTTCTGCATTATTTATTTTCTTTTGTTTTTTGCTTTATTTTTTAATTCTTTTTTGCTTTTAGTTTTAGAAAAATTATAAACTTTCTGTTAGTGCCATTAGTTTTCAAATTTGAAAACACT
>NC_057803.1:723151965-723163150 GCF_018294505.1 Triticum aestivum | reverse complement strand
CTGCATTATTTATTTTCTTTTGTTTTTTTGCTTTATTTTTTAATTCTTTTTGCTTTTAGTTTTAGAAAAATTATAAACTTCCTGTTAGTGCCATTAGTTTTCAAATTTGAAAACACTTTTTTTCTCTTTTTTTTCTTTCTTGCTTTATTTATTTTATTTTGTTTCTACTTACAACAAAATACTTATTGTTGCTATTTTTAATTATTACGAGGGCCGAACCATAAGACATTAAAGCATTTCAAATGAACTATGAAAAAGTTGAAAGTTGGCATGGTATCATAAATTCACCCACATAGCATGTGCATGTACAAAACGGACATATGGTATCATACTCGTGTGTTACAAAGTTGGCATAGTATCATCATAATAGTTGCGGGAGAAAGTCTTCATTTTTTCTTCGCTTGTGTCATTTGCTTATTGCACCGTAACCATGGATAATCTTCATCGCTTATCAGGATGCTGGGGTCAGCCTTGACTTTGAAGGGAGAAATTTCATGAAACTTTTCATAATCTTCAGACATGTCTGTCTTGCCCTCCACTCCCATGATGTCCCTTTTTCCTGAAAGAACTATGTGGCGCTTTGGCTCATCGTATGATGTATTCGCTTCCTTATCTTTTCTTTTTCTCGGTCTGGTAGACATGTCCTTCACATAGATAACCTGTGCCACATCATTGGCTAGGACGAACGGTTCATCAGTGTACCCAAGATTTTTCAGATCCACTGTTGTCATTCCGTACTGTGGGTCTACCTGTACCCCGCCTCCTGACAGATTGACCCATTTGCACTTAAACAAAGGGGCCTTAAAATCATGTCCGTAGTGAAGTTCTCATATGTCCACTATGTAACCATAATATGTGTCCTTTCCCCTCTCGGTTGTTGCATCAAAGCGGACACCGCTGTTTTGGTTGGTGCTCTTTTGATCTTGGTCAATCGTGTAAAATGCATTCCCATTTATCTCGTATCCTTTCCAAATCGTAACAGTCGAAGATGGTCCCCTGGACAACAAGTACAGCTCATCACAAATAGTGTTGTCACCTCTGAGACGTGCTTCCAACCAACTGCTAAAAGTCCTGATGTGTTCACATGTAATCCAGTCGTCGCACTACTCCGGGTATTTGGAGCGCAGACTGTTCTTGTGTTCATCGACATACGGGGTCACCAAGGTAGAGTTCTGTAGAACTGTGTAGCGTGCTTGAGACCAAGAATATCCATCCCTGCATATTATTGAGTCCCTTCCAAGCGTGCCTTTTCCATTCAATCTCCCCTCATACCGTGATTGAGCGAGACCTATCTTCTTAAGGCCAGGAATGAAGTCAACACAAAACCCGATGACATCCTCTATTTGATGGCCCATGGAGATGCTTCCTGCTGGCCTAGCGCGGTTACGGACATATTTCTTGAGGACTCCCATGAACCTCTCAAAGGGGTACATATTGTGTAGAAATACGGGGCCCAGAATGACAATCTCGTCAACTAGATGAACTAGAACGTGTGTCATGATATTGAAGAAGAACGTGCGTCATGAACTAAAGGGGTACACCAGCTCGAAACTGACAAGACATTGCACCACATCACTCCTTAGCCTTGGTATGATTTCTGGATCGATCACCTTTTGAGAGATTGCATTGAGGAATGCACATAGCTTCACAATGGCTAATAGGACGTTTTCCGGTAGAAGCCCCCTCAATGCAACCGGAAGCAGTTGCGTCATAATCACGTGGCAGTCATGAGACTTTAGGTTCTGAAACTTTTTCTCTGACATATTTATTGTTCCTTTTATATTCGACGAGAAGCCAGTCGGGACCTTCATACTAAGCAGGCATTCAAAGAAGATTTCCTTCTCTTCTTTGGTAAGAGCATAGCTGGCAGGACCTTCATACTGCTTCTGAGGCATGCCTTCTTTTTCGTGCAAACGTTGCAGGTCCTCCCGTGCCTCAGTTGTATCTTTTGTCTTCCCATACACGCCCAAGAAGCCTAGCATGTTCACGCAAAGGTTCTTCGTCACATGCATCACGTCGATCGAAGAGCGGACCTCTAGGTCTTTCTAGTAGGGTAGGTCCCAAAATATAGATTTCTTCTTCCACATGGGTGCGTGTCCCCCAGCTTCACTCAGAACAGCTAGTCTGCCGGGACCCTTTCCAAAGATTACGTGTAAATCATTGACCATAGCAAGTACGTGATCACCGGTACGCATGGCGGGCTTCCTCCAGTGATCTGCCTCGCCTTTGAAATGCTTGCCTTTCTTTCGACATTGATGGTTGGTCGGAAGAAATCGACGATGGCCCAGGTACACATTCTTCCTGCAGCTTCCCCGGTATATACTATCGATGTCAAGTAAACAGTGCGTGCATGCGTGGTATCCCTTGTTTGTCTGTCCTGAAAGGTTATTGAGAGTGGGCCAATCATTGATGGTCATGAACAGCAACGCCTTTAGGTTAAATTCCTCCTGTTTGTGCTCATCCCACATACGTACACCGTTTCCATTCCACAGCTGTAAAAGTTCTTCAACTAATGGCCTTAGGTACACATCAATGTCATTGCCGGGTTGCTTAGGGCCTTGGATGAGAACTGGCATCATAATGAACTTCCGCTTCATGCACATCCAAGGAGGAAGGTTATACATACATAGAGTCACGGGCCAGGTGCTGTGATTGCTGCTCTGCTCCCCGAAAGGATTAATGCCATCCGCACTTAAAGCAAACCATACGTTCCTTGGATCACTTGCAAACTCATCCTAGTACTTTCTCTCGATTTTTCCCCACTGCGACCCGTCAGCGGGTGCTCTCAACTTCCCATCCTTCTTTCCGTCCTCACTGTGCCATCACATCAACTTGGCATGCTCTCCGTTTCTGAACAGATGTTTCAACCGTGGTATTATAGGAGCATACCACATCACCTTCACAGGAACCCTCTTCCTGGGGGGGCTCGCCGTCAACATCACCAGGGTCATCTCGTCTAATCTTATACCGTAATACACCTCATATCGGGCATGCGTTCAGATCCTTGTACGCACCGCGGTAGAGGATGTAGTCATTAGGGCATGCATGTATCTTCTGCACCTCCAATCCTAGAGGGCATACGACCTTCTTTGCTGCGTATGTACTGTCGGGCAATTCGTTATCCTTTGGAAGCTTGTTCTTCAATATTTTCAGTAGCTTCTCAAATCCTTTGTCAGGCACAGCATTCTCTGCCTTCCACTGCAGCAATTCCAGTACGGTACCGAGCTTTGTGTTGCCATCTTCGCAATTGGGGTACAACCCTTTTTTGTGGTCCTCTAACATGCGATCGAACTTCAGCTTCTCCTTTTGACTTTCGCATTGCGTCCTTGCATCGACAATGACCCGGCGGAGATCATCATCATCGGGCACATCGTCTGGTTCCTCTTGATCTTCAGCAGCTTCGCCTGTTGCAGCATCATCGTGCACATCGTCTGGTTCCTCTTGATCTTCAGTAGCATCACCGTATTCAGGGGGCACATAGTTGCCATCGTACTTTTCTTCTTCGTCGTCTTCCATCATAACCCCTATTTCTCCGTGCCTCGTCCAAACATTATAGTGTGGCATGAAACCCTTGTAAAGCAGGTGGGTGTGAAGGATTTTCCGGTCAGAGTAAGACTTCCTATTCCCACATATAGGGCATGGACAACACATAAAACCATTCTGCTTGTTTGCCTCAGCCACTTCGAGAAATTCATGCACGCCCTTAATGTACTCGGAGGTGTGTCTTGAACCGTACATCCATTGCCGGTTCATCTGCGTGCATTATATATAATTAAGTGTGTCAAAAATCATTACAGAACATCATGAATAGATAATTAAGTGACCAAATTAATAGAAGTTCATCATCACATTAAAACCAAAGTACATACATAGTTCTCATCTAACAACATAAATCTCTGCAGAGCATCTAAATTAATTAAACCATACATTGAAACTATGTAAAACATTTCAATGCGAAAACAAATGTGATCATAATCACAACCAATGTAACAACTGATCCAACGGCATAATGATACCAAGCCTCGGTATGAATGGCATATTTTCTAATCTTTCTAATCTTCAAGCGCATTGCATCCATCTCGATCTTGTGATCATCCACGACATCCGCAACATGCAACTCCAATATCATCTTCTCCTCCTCAATTTTTCTAATTTTTTCCTTCAAGAAATTATTTCCTTCTTCAACTAAATTTAACCTCTCGACAATAGGGTCGGTTGGAATTTCCGGTTCAACAACCTCCTAGATAAATAAAATCTATGTCACGTTGGTCGGCATAATTGTCATAAACAATAGATGAACCAATAGTTATGAAAAGATAATATATACCACATCCGAATTATAGACAGGACGAGGGCCGACGGGGGCGGATACCAAAACCATCGCACTATATAAGATGCAATAATAAAAGTAAGAAAATTATACAAGTATCTATATAAACATACAAGTAAGATTTTTTTCCTTTCAAAAAGAAGATAAGAACAAGAGGCTCACCACGGTGGTGCCGGCGACGAGATCGGCGCGGGCGATCGATGGCGGTGAAGACGGGGACGGGACGTGATGGACCGCTAAACCTAGACAAATATTGAGGAAAATGGAGCTTGGAGGTCGAGCTTGGAGAGGAGAAAGCTTAAGTAGTGTGGCTCGGGCATTCCATCGAACACCTCGTGTGCATAGGAGGTGAGCTAGAGCACCACAAAGCTCTCTCCTCGCCAGCCACGAAAAATAGAGCAGTGAGAGTGCTCTGCTCCCGGGCGAGGGGTATATATAGGCAATTAATTGGTCCCGGTTCGTGGCTTGAACCGGAACTAAAGGGAAGCCTTTGGTCCCGGTTCAGGCCACCAACCGGGACCAATGGTGGTGGGCCAGGACCAAGGCACATTGGTCCCGGTTCGTCCCACCAACCGGGACCAAAAGGTCCAGACGAACCGGGATCAATGGCCCACGTGGCCCGGCCGGCCCCCGGGGCTCACGAACCGGGTCCAATGCCCCCATTGGTCCCGGTTCTGGATTGAACCGGGACTAATGGGCTGACCCGGCCTGGACCAATGCCCCCTTTTCTACTAGTGAGACACGGCAAGTACTTTAGCCACTCCGGACGATTCCACAATCTCCTTGTCCATCATGACCTTTCGTTACTAGAAGATCAGTCTTGCTCTGATACCAATATGGGCGGACCGGCTTTGGCCTGAGACAGATCCGGGAGGTGCTTGTGGAAGGCGATGGGGCGGCGCGTCTCCTTTGGCTGGCGGCTGTGCGAGCTGGGTTGTGGTGTCTTCGGCGGTAAGCGCGGATCTAGATTGTGGTGGCGGACGATGTCCGGCGGTGTGCGTGTATTGGAGGTTGACTTGGTCCGCGTTGGATGCCTTCGCGATGTGCCCTTCTTGCTTGTGCCTATTTGTGACGTCGGTCCAAGGTTGGCTCTCCGGGCGTTGTTGGTCGTCGTATGGATTGGCCGCACCAGTGGCCACGTACATGGCAATGTTCGAGTGTGCTCGGCGGTGGCCGTCGGTAGTCATTGGGTTGTCCCCCCTCCCCCTTTCCCCCCTCTCTCGTCCACCAGGACCGTCCGGGGACAGAAGCGTGGGCGTTTCCTACGGTGGAGGGCATGGATGCCGGGGCGGCGGTTCCGGATGGCGAGCTTGATGGTTTGCTTTCCGGCAGGCTCCATGGTGGCTCCATTTCTTGGCCGTGTGGGCGAAAAGGGGTATAGTGGCAGGAGGCTTTGGTCTGCGCTAGCAGTGCCTAGATTTTGGGTGGACAAGTTGGCCATCATTGAGATAGTGGCCGAGACTCCTCTTGTGGTGTAGGTGAGTGTATGAGTGAAAGCTTCGCGTTTCTGGTGCCAGCGACGGCGATGCCCGTGGGCACCACTTGCTTCTTGAAGTCGTCGTTGTGGATCTTGTCCTTGTGCCAGGGCTTCAGGTGTGATCAGACTCTGCAGCGGTGACGCTTCACGCCGTCACCCTCCTGGGGGCGTTGTCATGGAGCTCAGGAGTCTTCGGTTGGGCCTTGGCAATGTGTTAGGTTTGTTCTAGGTTCTTGTTCTATCTTTTGATCTGCTTTTTAAGAGGGCATTTTCATCATATTTTATCCTTCAGTTGTGTATTTTGGCTCGTTACTTTATATATAAAGGAGGGCAAAAGCCTATTTCAAGAGATGTAACCAGAGGGTGACAATCGGGTTGTTTCGTCACGATAACAAGTCTATCATCTTGAAGATGAGCATGAGGGCTCCAAAGCAGGAGCCTATCATGAAAGACCCCGTCAAGTACACCCGCAACGATTCCCTCGACACAGTCCTCGAGGTTAGACGTGTCGTCGAGGGTAGTGGTGTTGATAAGGGCTAGAAGCTGAGTCGGAATGGGTCGCTCCGCATGCCCTCGACAAGTACCCACACCACCCTGGGCGCTCCATGATGACACTTCTCTCATCACACAACTGTTCAAGAGGAGGGGAAGATACACTCCGTCGAAGCGGCCGAGCTTTCCAGGATCCAGGGGGTCGGACGTTGGGGGAGCCTGTACTTGGGCAGTTATCGCCTTTGTCGTGCAGTTTGTCGTCTGGTTATGCTTGCCATTTGTCGACCTTGCACCGAGTGTGTTTGTCCGCTTAGCGGTCTTCGAGTGGGCTATGCGGAAAAGGCATGGGCATGAGCGGTCTTCATGACCCGTGTTGTTGTGCCTCGTTGGGGGAGGGAAAATATCTCCAAGTATGGCGTGGTTAATTTTGTCAAGCACCCAGGGAGTCATGCCGCCAAATCTCTACTTCTAATGGAGCAGTTGGTGAACAGTCTCCATGGTTTTTTTTCTTTTGTCTATTTTTCATCTCGCCTCCCACTACCCACCGGCTTTTTTCAATCCGTACCATTTTTTCAGGCGAAAGAAAATCCCGAAACGCCTCATCAAGTGCAGCCCCCAACCCCCGACCTAGCTCCCAGTCCTCCATCCCTGCACCGCCGCCCATCGCGCCGGCCACCACCACCTCCCTCCCTAGCCAGCCGCCACCACCCCCTCCTCCAGCAGCCATGTACAGCGGAGCGACGACCACGCATCTGGCCTAGGTGGGTCCCGGCCTCCCTCCTCCCTTCGTCCAAGGCCAGGAGTTCCCCTCCCCGACCTGATCTGACGGAGCCACATCCGGCTGGGGGAGCCTACGTAGAGCCTCCACGTCGGCGGAGCAGCAGCAGCCCGATAGAAGGTGGGTGCCCAAGCGTCGTCCAACAGCTCGTTGTTTTCTCGATCTGGTGCATGGTTCAACCTGCACAGAGGGCGGTGGAATCGAGACACGGCAGCTTCACCTCCACAGGCGGCTTTCTTAGCGACCTCCTCTGAGCGGCGGCGACGGCCAAGTCAGAGCTTGATATATTCCAAGTTCCAAAAAATAAGTTTCTTAGCGGTCTTCGAGTGGGCTGTGCAGAAAAGGCATGGGCATCAGCGGTCTTCATGACCCGTGTTATTGTGCCTGGTTCGGGGAGGGAAAATATCTCCAAGTATGGCGTGGTTAATTTTGTCAAGCATCCAGGCAGCCATGCCGCCAAATTCCTGTAGTGGGCGAGTAAAAATAAGTGGGACGATGAAGCGAGGGTTTTTTTAGGGCATGGGAAGAGAGGAATGAGCATGCGGCACAGAGAGGAGTAGGTGGAGAGTGACAGACCGAGTTGCTGGAGGAGTTGACAGAGAGGCCACCAAAGTCCATGACTTCCATTTACTCCAACGCTCATATCATTACATTGGGAGCCCTCGTGTCCACCCCAAACGGTCTGCCCCCAAACGTCCGCCCGGCATTTTTTTCGATAAAGGGCTTTTCATTGAATTGAAATATCGAGTTGATACAATCGCATCAAAAATCACCCGGCCTCTGCATAACTAGATGCACACAGCCAAAAGTTCGAAGAAGTAAAGATCGAAATAAACTGGCCAAAAGCCAGAAGCAAAGATAAATAAAGCCCAGCCTATAAAAGGCCTGATCCTATCCGAAGATCACACCGCCATCCATGGGGGTAGAAAATCTCGCGGGCAAAACGCTTCAGCCGAATAGACGCCATCATAAAAAGGTCTCTGTCCTCCGGCTTCTGTAGGATAGACCACGTACGGAGCCATCGCGAGCATGTATGAATAACCTGCATAGGAGATGGAACACATTTACGGTTAAAAACAATGTCATTCCTGGTGAGCCAGAGTGCCCAACATAAGGCAGCCGCCCCCACAAGAATGTGAGCAGAAAATTGTTTATCTATACCCCTCAACCAATTTCCAAATATATTCCGTGCACTACGTGGGGGATATAAATTCGAAGCTATTTGGACGATGGCCCATACAGATCGTGCAAACTTGCAATCAGAAAATAAGTGTTTAATCGACTCATCATGGTGACAGAAAACACATTTTTTGCAACCTTGCCAATTTCGTCGTGCCAAATTGTCCCTAGTTAAGATAACCCCTTTATTGAGAAACCATAGGAAAATTTCCACTCTTAGAGGAATCTTAAGCTTCCACAGTTTTCTATTATCAATTGGGACCTCATTATGTACCAATGCATCATACATGGATTTGACCGAAAACTTTCCACTCTGATGCAAATTCCATCAAAAGATGTCTGGTTCCTCCGACAGCTGAATGGCTCCCAAACGGGTTAGCAAATCCTCCCATGCTGCCAAACGAGGTCCAAAGGGCGTTCTACGAAAAGAAATATCTGGGTTTTCTTGACCTAACACTTGCTTAATCGTGACAAACTTATGTCTAACTATCCGATATAAGCTTGGATATTGCACGTTTAAGGGGGTGTTCCCCAACCATGTGTCTTCCCAGAATCGTATTTGGGAGCCGTCGCTGACCGAGAACGTTCCAAATTGGAAAAAGAAATCTTTAGCTTTCATCACCCCACTCCAAAAGTGTGAGTCACCCGGTTTCTAGTAAACTTGAGAGATTGCTTTGGAACCCACGTATTTATTACGAATGATTTCCTGCCAAACACCATCCTAAGTGAGTAGTTTATATACCCATTTGCCGAGCAATGCAATATTTTTTATCTCTAGATCCTGGATACCAAGTCCCCCTTGGCTTTTTGGACGGCATAAGACATTCCACCTAGCCAAACGATATTTCTTGGTTTCATTATCACTTTGCCAAAAAATCTTGATCTAAAGTAATCAAGACGCTGAAGCACACCTTTTGGGAGATGAAAAAATGATAACATGTAGAGAACCATATTGGTAAGAACCGAGTTAATCAGAATTAATCGGCCCCCATAGGACAGGAGTTTGGCCTTCCAACTAGCCAGACGTTTCTCCAATCTCTCTTCAACATGCTTCCATTCAACTATTGTCAATCGCCGATAATGACTAGGGATACCTAGATATCGAATCGGAAATTGTCCAAGTTGACAACCAAAGATTTCAGCATAATCTTGTGAGGCTTCTGCGGCCTCGCCGAAGCAGAAGAGTTCATTCTTATGAAAATTAATCTTTAGTCCAGATAAATCCTCGAAAGCACATAACAGCAGTTTGAGGTTTCTGGCCTTTCCTAAGTCATGATCCAAAAACAAAATAGTGTCATCCGCATATTGCAATATTGATAGGCCTCCTTCTACTAAATGAGGAATGACCCCGGTGACTTGACCTGCTGACTTGGCCCTCTTGATGAGAGTAGCTAGCATATCAGCTACAATATTGAACAAGATGGGTGATGCGGGGTCCCCCTGGCGGAGCCCCTTCTTTGTCTGAAAATAGTTGCCTACATCATCATTTACCTTAATGGCGACACTACCTCCGGACACAAAGCTCTCAACCCATCGACACCAAGTACCGGAAAACCCTTTCATTCGTAATGTTTGTAGCAGAAAGGGCCACTTTACTTTATCATAAGCTTTCTCGAAGTCGATTTTAAAAATGACTCCATTCACCTTTTTGTGATGAAGCTCATGAACCGTTTCATGAAGGACAGCAACTCCATCCAAAATGTTTCGTCCTTGCATGAAAGCTGTTTGGGATGGTTTGACTACGTGGTCTGCCACCCTGTTCAGACGGTTAGTGGCGACCTTGGTGAAGATTTTAAAACTTACATTTAGTAAGCAATTCAGTCTATATTGTTGAATCCGACTCGCATCTTTCTTCTCGGGAAGAAGAATGATTTCCCCAAAATTTAGACGGGAAATGTCAAGTTTGTGAGCATGCAGTTCATTGAACAACTGAACCAAGTCTGATTTTAACATGTCCCAAAAATTTTGAAAGAACTCCGCCGGAAAGCCATCCGGACCCGGAGATTTATTATGTTCCATCTGAAAAACCGCAGTACGAATTTCCTCCTCGGAGAATGGAGAGGTTAGGAATTCGTTTTCCGCAGTGGAAACTTGCTGAATATCATGACAAATAGACTCATCCATCTCAAGTGTCGAGTTCATAGATGGACCAAGCAAATCTTTGTAATACTTAGTAATGAATTTCTTTAGAGAAGCATCCCCCTCAATCCGACCCTCCTCCTGATCTAGAGCGAAGATTTGTTTCTTTCTATGTCTGCCATTGGCTAACATTTGAAAGTATTTTGTATTGTCGTCTCCAAGTATCAGCGAGACTGTCTTACACCTTTGGTACCATTTAATTTCCTCCTCGCGTAACATACGGGCTAGCTGCTCATTGAGATGACTTTTTTGCTCAATATCCGTGTCGGAAAGAAGCCTCACCTCCGCGATTTTATCTAAGGAGTCAATTAAGGTAGAGACCCGCAACTTCTCTTGCTTATACATCCCTGCGGTGTGTTTGGCCCAACCACGAAGGAATTGGCGCAGCGCACGGATGCGATTGTTCCATCGTTGAATTGGTGTGTCGCCACGAGGTTGACGCCGCCACACCTTTTCAACCAACTCATGAAAACCCTCTCTAGTGAGCCATCCCAGTTCGAATTTGAACTGTTGGCGGTTCGTACTAGGAGCAACTTGACCAAAATCAGTAAGCAATGGGGCATGATCCGATAAAGCCTCAATTCTCTCCAGTGCTCGTACCGAAGCTAGGGGGTACTTAAATTCCCAGTCGGTGGTAACTAGCACCCGGTCAAGTTTTTCAAAAGTTGGTATAGATCTGTTGTCGGCCCAGGTGTATTGGCGCCCCGACAGAGAAAGTTCCCGCAAGTCAAGGCTATCAATAATAGCGTTAAAAAGAAATGACCATCTAGTGTCGAACCTGTCATTGTTT
>NC_057803.1:723107167-723151734 GCF_018294505.1 Triticum aestivum | reverse complement strand
GTGTATTTTCTCGACAGGTGTTGACAATTTCTTTGAGAAAGGCCGATTTGAACTCATCTTGAGCGGCACCATAAACAACAACCAAACTCCAAATGAAGTTATCGGCTTTATTTCGAAGGTTGAATTTGATGTGGTACTCCCCCTTCGACGTGGAAAGAAGTTCCAAGTAGGTGGAGTGTATTCCTAACAGGATACCCCCAGACCTCCCAGAAGGCGGTAAAATATGCCATTCGTAATCTTTGCCACATGAAAAATGGTCTAGATCACGTGTAGGAAAGTCACGCCTACCACACTCAGAGATTGCCACAAAGTCAAGAGAATAATCCCTAACACAATCAGAAATATGTTTATATTTAGCCAAGTCACCAAGACCTCTGCTATTCAAAAACATTCCTTTCATGATGAACCTTTTTTGTATTTGGAGACTTTTGCCTTCTTATTTGGGCGTCCCTTTTTATTACCTAAATTAGATTTGTTCTTACGTACCGACGCGACAAGCTCACATAGCATAGTGTCGCGCGTGGTATCTTCCAAGTCTACCTCAGTTGCATCTTTGACCAGATGAGAGAGAAGTCTGCCTTCATGATTGGCATCCGACTCCTCTTCTTCCTCATCTGATGCTAAGGGATCCACAAGAATATGCGACTTAGGAGCAACCGTAAGCCGGTCGAACTCCACTTGCTTAAGAGCCTTAACAGAGAAGTCAATTGCAGATTCATTTCTACCTAATGAAATACCAAGACTAGTAATGTTTGAAGAGACTTTGGCATTATCAAAAGAGAGAAAAGATTTGCTAGGAGACGTACCATCAAAGTCGAGATTCCGCGAAGCATTTCTACGCATGGCCTTCCGCATGGAGTCCTCATCCGTAGCGGAAGCCCCATCAGTGCCAACTGGATGACGCCCACTACGTCTGAGATGTGTTGTCATCGTCTCGGTTTGAGCCAGCATCCCGGAGGCCCTGAATGGTGGAGTAGAGGGCTCCGGCGTAAGAGAAGCGGACGGGGGTGGGGGGGGGGTGGGGTGGCAGCCTACCCCCCTCCACATCGATCGCCGAAGGGGTCTCCCCCCCGCCCGGCGAAGAAGGCGCAAAGGACAGCGCCCGTAGCTCCGCCAGCGCGAGGTCGTGATCCGCTCTCACCGCCGAGAAGAAAATCACTCCCCGACGACAAGTAGGTCGTTGCGAAGCCGAGGTCGGAGTCGTCACCTGGTCGTTATCTTCCACTCTCGGTGTTCCTATCTCCTGAGACGCTGAAGGGCTGTCGTCCCGAAGCCGCACCTCCGGTACAGCCGGTGCAGCAGCCAACAGTGGCGGCGACACAGACGTACGAGACGGCGGGGTAGTGTTCCTTGGCTTGAAGCGCTCCAGTTCAGACAACCGGTCTCCCGTCGGCATCGAACTCAGTGTAGACTGTAACACCGGTTCAGGAGAAGTGCGCCTGTGGGGGTTCTGCGGCGTGACGGCAATCATTTTCTCCACCGCCGCCGGCCTAGGAGGTGCAACAGGAGGAGCAGTGGTAGCGGACGTAGTCTGCATCGGAACGACCCCTCCCGAAGTTGAGGTAGCCGCCGAGTGGGTGGACGTCGAGGACGCTTTCGGCCTCTTGCTCATGTCATTGGCCCTGGACGTATCCTCTCTATCATGTCCCTTGTCACCCTCAAAGTCATCGTCATGCTCCCAAACACGTGGCACGAAGTCATCATCTACACATGCCCCCAAACGGTCTGCCCCCAAACGGTCTGCCCGGCATATGTCCGGTCACTGTTTGGTTTGGATAGAAAACAACCACCTAATTAGACCTCGCAAATCTGACTAAAATGTCTGGGCTGACCGGCACTCCTCATACCCGTCTCATATCTGGGGAAGACATGGGGACATACAGACGCGCCCGTCATGTCGGTTTCGACAAGCCGGACCCATCCCAAATCCTCTCAAAATTGGAAGTCCATCACTTCGATGTCACTCGTCCCGCCTCCGTCCTCCATTTCCCACCTCCGCACAGCCACCCACTCCCTACCTTGCTCACTCGTCTACGTAGTCATCTTCATCCACCGTTGCTGATGTCGTTGTCAACAAGCTTGTCTACCACCATTGGCACGGATGATGTGTCGGCGGAATCGGTTAGGCTCCCCAACGTGGCGAATCCTTGCAAGGCGGAGAACCTTCCCCGGAAGGACCACCGCCGGAGGCAGCGCAAGCATGAAGCGGCGGAGATGGTCGGTAATGAGGACATGGACTTTGGCGCAAGCGGTGTGGCGACACAAACCGATCCGTCCGTGAAGCCAAGAGGTCCACCTTCACACAATTTAAAGATGTTTTGTTGTGTGATAGTTGACTGAACACTAGCATGATCCGATTGTGAAACCGAGCAACAAGACAAGAAATATTGAGAAAAAGTTTGCCTCTCGCAGGTGTGTGCGTCTTGGGTGTATGAAATGGTTATCCGTGTGTGAAACTAGCACTCTGAAGTGGCCTTAAAATGCCAAAGCAACTCCAACGCGGCGACCCACCGCGCGCGTCTGTTTCGGTCGGCGCGGACAGAGAAGTCAGCCCAACGCGCCGACCCAACATGCGCGTCCATTTGGGTCGGCTCGGACAGAAAAGTCAGCCCAACGTGCCAATCTAAACGGATGCGCGTCCTCTTTTCGTCCGCCTGCCGACCCATTCCCTGCCTAATTTTGCTCATTTGCGTCAGTGCACGGACGCGTGCGGCGCCCGCCTACTCCTCCCAATGGCCCGCTAGTCAGTGGCATATTGGCCATCATCTCCCACCCCATATCGACCGCAACCCCCGCCCCACTCCGCCGCGTCGCTGCCGCCGCCCATTTCCGGTGTCTCTGCCAGCAGCCAGTGCCGACACACCTCCCCCCAACGCCTCCACCTCCTACGTCACCGCCACCACCATCTCGCCGCCGAGGCACCGAAGCTTCCCACCCCCACCTCCCGACGCCACCGCGAGCAGGAAGCCACGTCGCCGCCCCGGCCAGCTACTTAGTCCTAACGCCGGCATGCTCGTTGGACGCCTCCAGGCCAGCCACCTGGTCCAAGGGAGGCGCGCATCTCTTCGCCGGCCAGCTCCTTCGTCGATGCTACAAATTGTTCGACAGTTTTATTACAGAAAGCCGACTGAATCCAACCGGCTTTAGTGTACCCGACACTGTATTATTTCTGAAAAATTTCAAATCTGCGTATTATTTCTCAAATTAATGAATAATAATGTAGTATTTTAAAAAATTAGCCCTCGGCCAGGAGCGCCCTTTGCTTCAATGCTTCCTCGCAATCAACCTTAAAGTAGCCGAGGAGGCCACACTTATGACACCTCACTTTTCTGATGTTAAACTTTCTCCTCGGTGGTGGTTCAGCCTCGACGTCAGAGTCGTCGTGCGAGTCGGTGAAGTTCTTTCTCGCCAAACATTGCTTCCCCTTCTTCTTGCTGCTGCTTCTGGACCTGCCATGCTTTTCTTTCGACGGGGCGATCCATTGCGCATTTGTGAGCATCATAAGCTCATCGTTCCTCCCATCCCCAACACTGTACCGCATCCACTCATCGTGAGCCTTATAGTTTCCGATGAGATCGTCAATGGAGAGGGTCGCGAGATCGACACATTACTCGATTGCCGTGACAATTTGCAAATACCAGGGAGGGGCCGCACGCAAGAACCGACGGACAACCGAGGCCTCCGTGAGATTTTCTCCAAGCGTGCGAGTCCGATTGACGAGAGTAGCTACCCCTGAAGCGAATGCGTCCACGGACTCATCGTCGCCCATCACCAAAGTCTCATAGTTACTTAGGAGAGTTTGGAGATTGGCTTGCTTGATGCGGGTGTGTCCCTCGAACATGAGCTTCAAGGTATCCCATCACTAGTAGAAAGCAGGGCTTTGCTTCAGGTCGGGCCAGCCCATTAGTCCCGGTTCAGTCACGAACCGGGACCTATGCCTCCAAAGGTCCCGGTTCATGAGGCCAGGGGGGCCGGTCGGGCCTCGTGGGGCATTGCTCCCGGTTCGTCTGGCCCCTTTGGTCACGGTTCTAGGCACGAACCGGACCAATGTGCCTCGCTCCTGGCCCACCATCATTGGTCCCGGTTGGTGGCTTGAACCGGGACCAAAGGGTGTCCTTTAGTCCCGGTTCTAGCCACGAACCGGGACCAATGAGATGCCTATATATACCACCTCGCCCGCGAGCAGAGCACTCCACTGCTCTATTTTTCTGGCCGGCCGTTGGAGAGCTTTGTGGTGCTATAGCTAACCTCCTATGCACATGAGGTGTTTGATGAAATGCCCGAGACACACTTAAGCTTTCTCCTCTCGAAGCTCCTTGTCCAAGATCCATTTTCCTCGAGATTTGTCTAGGTCTGGCGGTCCGTGCTATCCCGTCCCCGTCCTCACTGCCGTTGATCGCCCGTGCCGATCACGTCGCCTGCACCACCGTGGTGAGCCTCTTGATCTTATCTTCTTTCTAAAATAAAAAAAGTTCTTACTTGTATGATTTAGATAGATACTTGTGTAGTTTTCTTACGTATTATTGTTTGATATTATATAGTGCGATGGTTTTGGTATCCGCCTCCGTCGGCCCTCGTCTGTCTATGATTCAGATGTGGTATATATATTTTCTTTTATAACTATTAGTTTCATTTAGTGTTTATGACAATTATGCCGAGCAACGTGACATAGATTTTTTTATCTATAAGGTATGTGAACCGGAAATTCTAACCGACCCTATTGTCGAGAGGTTAAATTTAGTTGAAGAAGAAAACAATTACTTGAAGGAAAAATTGAAAAAATTTGAGGAGGAGAAGATGATATTGGAGTTTCATGTTGCGGATGTCGTCGATGATCACAAGATCAAGATGGATGCAATGCACTTGAAGATTAGAAAGATTAGAAAATATGCCATTCATATTGAGACTTGGTATCATTATGTCGTTGGATCAATTGTTACCTTGGTTGCGGTTATGACCATACTTCTTGTTGCATTGAAATCTTTTACATAGTTTCAATGTATGGTTTAATTAGATGCTTTGGAGAGCTATATGTTGTTCAATGAGAACTATGTATGTACTTTGGTTTTAATGTGATGATGAACTTCTATTAATTTGGTCACTTATCTATTCATGATGTACGCAGATGAACCGACAATGGATGTATAGTAACAGATGCACCTCCGAGTACATTAAGGGCGTGAATAATTTTCTCGGAGTGGCTGAGGCAAACAAGAAGAATGGTTTTATGTGTTGTCCATGCCCTATATGTGGGAATACGAGGTCTTACTCTGACTTGAAAACCCTTCACACCCACCTTCTTTATAAGGGTTTCATGCCACACTATAATGTTAAGACCAAGCACGGAGAAAGAGGGGTTATGATGGAAGACAGCAAAGAAGAAGAAGATGATGACAACTATGTGCCCCCTGAATACGGTGATGTTGCAATGGGGGAAGCTGAAGATAAAGAGGAACCAAACGATGTGCCCGATGATGATCTTCGCCGGGTCATTGTTGATGCAAAGAGACAGTGCCAAAGTGAAAAGGAGAAGCTGAAGTTCGATTGCATGTTAGAAGATCAGGAAAAAGGGTTGTACCCTGCTACCTCTTGAGCTTGCATTGGTTTTTCCTTGAAGAGGAAAGGGTGATGCAGCAAAGTAGCGTAAGTATTTCCCTCTGTTTTGAGAACCAAGGTATCAATCCAGTAGGAGACGGCGCACAAGTCACCCAATCCCGCACAAACAATCAAGAACCTCGCAACCAACGCGATAAAGGGGTTATCAATCCCTTCACGGTCACTCGCCAAAGTGAGATCTGATAGAGATAATAAAGTAAATATTTTTGGTATTTTTGTTGTATAGATTGGAAAGTAAAGTTTGCAAAATAGTGAACGAGATTCAAAGAGATGCAATATAATGGAAAAGAGACCCGGGGGGCATAGGTTTCACTAGTGGCTTCTCTCGAGATAGCATGTATTAGGGTGGGTGAACAAATTACTGCCGAGCAATTGATAGAAAAGTGCATAATTATGAAGACATCTAAGGCAACATAGGCATCACGTCCGTGTCAAGTAGACCGAAACGATTTTGCATCTACTACTATTACTCCATATATCGACCGCTATCTAGCATGCATATAGAGTATTAAGTTCATAAGAACGGAGTAATGCCATTAAGCAAGATTACATGATGTAGAGGGATAAACTCAGGCAATATGATATAAATCCCATCTTTTTATCCTCGATGGAAACAATACAATACGTGCCTTGCTGCCCCTACTATCACTGGGAAAGGACACCGCAAGATTGAACCCAAAGCTAAGCACTTCTCCTATCGCAAGAAAGATCAATATAGTAGGCCAAACTAAACCGATAATTCGAAGAGACTTGCAAAGATATCAAATCATGCATATAAGAATTAAGAGAAGAACCAAATAATATTCATAGATAATCTTGTTCATAAATCCACAATTCACCGAATCTCGGCAAACACACCATAAAAGAGTATTACATCGAATAGATCTCCAAGAACATCGAGGAGAACTTTGTATTGAGAATCAAGGAGAGACAAGAAGTCATCTAGCTAATAACTATGGACCCGAAGGTCTGTGGTAAACTACGCACGCTCCATCGGAGAGGCAATGTTGTTGATGTAGAAGCCCTCTGTGATCGATTCCCCCTCCGGCAGATCGCCGGAAAAGGCCCCAAGATGGAATCTCATGGGTACAGAAGGTTGCGGCGGTGGAAAAGTGGTTTCGTGCCCCCCCCCCCCGGTGTTTCTAGGGTATAAGAGTATATATAGGTGAAAGAAGTACATCGGTGGAGCTACAAGGGGCCCACGAGGGTGGGGGTGCGCCTACCCCCGTTGGGCGCGCCCTCCTGCCTCGTGGCGTTTTTGACTTCAACTCCAAGTCTTCTGGTTTGCTTTCGATCTAAGAAATATCATTGTGAAGGTTCCATTCCGTTTGGACTCCATTTGGTATTCCTTTTCTGCAAAACTCTAAAATAGGCAAAAAAACAGAAACTGGCACTGGGCCTCCGGTTAATAGGTTAGTCCCAAAAACAATATAAAAGAGCATATTAAAGCCCATTAAACATCCAAAATAGATAATATAATAGCATGGAACAATCAAAAATTATAGATACGTTGGAGACGTGTCAAGCATCCCCAAGCTTAATTCCTGGTCGTCCTCGAGTAGGTAAATGATAAAAACAATATTTTTGATGTGGAATGCTACCTAACATATTTATCAGTGTAATTTCTTTATTGTGGCATGAATGTTCAGATCCGAAAGATTCAAGACGAAAGTTTAATATTGATATAAGAATAATAATACTTCGAGCATACTAACAAATCAATCATGTTTTCTCAAAATAACATGGCCAAACAAAGTTATCCCTACAAAATTTCTGAAACTAGTACACCATGCATGTTTGCACTAATGATTTACATTTAGATCTTCTGGCTTGCAGATATCTCAATGCAGGATTTGCTGGTGATATATGACAAGGCGGAAAGGCGTATTGGATGGGTCAGTAAAAGTTGTCCTACTCCAGAAATACCATCAACCCACATTCTCTGAGCGTCCTCGCATTCTTACATCTTATCAACATCCTCAGATTGTGTGGTAGATGTTTTCTGAAATGTAATTGTGTGCTATCTTCTCATGTCAAGACTCACCTGGTGACTATTATTCATTGAATCGAAATCAAAGTGCTATTTCAAAAGTATGTTTGTACTTAACATTGATGTACTGTATCCCTAAACCCTTAACTTCCGAAATATCATCAATCTGTGTACTCCTGAACGTCCTCGCCTTGTTATAGCTTATCAATCATCAGATTGTATGGTAGATCTTTGAAATCTGAATGTGTGCTACGTTGACATCATGGCGCGGCTAACCTGGAGACTATTATTAATTGAATGGAAATCAAATTGCTATTTCAAAAGTATGTTTGTATCTATCTATCTATTATTATTCATTAAATTTAGAGCTAACAAAAGAAAAGAGTTACCCTATAAATTCTCACAAAAAGTGAACATCTAACCATTCATTTTGGAAAAACTCGCGGAAAATTGATACACTTTTTGGAAATTGCTGACATGTGCCATCAACACTGCAAAAATACTTATATTTCATAAGACGAGATGGGATTACAATTAATGCCACAATTTTTTTTATTTTTATTTGAAATAGTAAAATTCATGTCACTAAAATATGTTATCTCCCCGATACAAACAAACATTAAATTAATCACTAGCATCATATGGTGCTAGCAAGGCATAGTTGAGATTGACCAACATGACCAGCTCAACATTTTCATTGACCAACGCCTCTGCCCCTGGCATATCTCTCTCAAGTTCAGACCCGCAGTTCTCGGCAGGCAGGACCGCCCTCTCCACACAACGAGGTAGCTCAAAGGACTGTAGACCACCAAGCCGACCATTGCATCCATGGTAGTCCCTGATCATGGCATCACATATGTTGAGGATTCTTACCATGACATCATAGTCCAACTTGCAGAAACTGAGGGCGCGCATCCACTGTACCCTTCGTGGAATTTTGTAG
The DNA here is from genome assembly GCF_018294505.1 of Triticum aestivum. Lineage (NCBI taxonomy): Eukaryota > Viridiplantae > Streptophyta > Magnoliopsida > Poales > Poaceae > Triticum > Triticum aestivum. The sequence continues at coordinate 723,143,185 of NC_057803.1, read as the reverse complement.
CATTTTCTCGACCTTACTGCTGGCAGTAGGGATGCGGCCTTTTAGGATGTCGATGGCGATGAGTACTAGGTTATTGTGGTCCTTAGCCTTGAAGCTCCGATTGTCTGACCGGAGGGTCGACAAGCAAAATTCATGCGTGACATTATCGAGGTTGAAGCTGTAGCTCGAGGCATTCTTGCATGCTTCCACCATGGGGTCGGTCTCCTTGGGCTTGCCACTGCCAATATCATTGGCTTGGGCTGTGATGGCCATGGAAAGGAGCATGGAAATGATGGCGTACAAGGCAATGGGGGTTGTCGACATTGTTGCCATTGTGGCAAAGATACCAAGAAGCCTCGGACTATATTGAAGCCAAAAGAGGTGGAGATAAATGGATATAGAAGGATGTGTATGGCACAGATGGATAGATGTTGGTTTACACTAGGGATGGATGATGGATAGATGTTGGTTTACACTAGGTTGGGATTTATTTATAATACATGCAACGGGGTTTCATAAATGTAGAATGCTCATTCTTGATATCCTAGTATTAATGCTCATGGATCTGCATATTAATTTTCAATCTATGCACATATATGTATGTATTACTGCTCTTTTTGGATATCCTAGTATTCATGCCCTCTCTATTCACACATACGCTGATTCATTTTACATCATCACACATATTTAGAATTTTACATACATCTAACTTACATAGATTTATTAATGCAACACGTCTATCTTGATCATGGATATCCAAATGATTATTGCCAACTGAACTCATTTTGGATATCCCCATATTTAACATGTCGAATTTGCATTGTTGTGTTTGTCGCTTATAAGTCAAATCACTTAATGTCTTGCTACCCTTTGACTCCAAAGTGGTCCCCTCAAAACAGAAGACACCCAACTGACACTCGGAGATCGCCACCGCCTCAAGAGGAGGCTTACCATCATAGGATGCAGACACAACCTGGAAACACTGTGAATCTATATCTATATCTATGTATATACCTAATATTGAAAGATGAAGGCTTTCATATAGTTCTCCATCCGTCACCCCCATTATAGCCATTGATTTTATGTTAACCATAAAGATTGATGGCTAAGATTTAAAATTAGATCTACATAAACTTCTTATATCTTATATTTACTAATTGGAGGCACCATTAGAGCTCTCACGTTAATCCTAGAAGGTAACAATATTTAGCCATTGATTTGATTTAGAAACAAACAGAAGCCGTTCGATCTTCATAACGACGTGTTAAGGCCAACGTGATATATAAGTTAAAAAAAAAGAACCATAACAAGCGCTCTAGCAATTATCTGTACGCTCAAAAGAAAAGGGGATACGTACACATCAAAAAACAAGGAGTCCGATTCTCAAAAAAAAAAGGAGCCCCCCTATGCTACGATGTTTCCTTTGGCAGATGCTACAAATCGTACGTGGTATAAGTCCAGTGTCCCCTAAACAAATCCCAATATGATAAGTTAAAAAAACGTCCACTTTAGCAGGTATCTGCATGCAAGTTAGAGAGTTCATATGTGCCACGTTTCCTTGGAAGATATGTGTCCATTACAAAAAGTCACGTGTACAAAAAAAATATGGCAAGGAAACGTGTAGGGTCATTCGAATGTTGTTCAAAGAAAAAAAAACATGCATAGTTTTTTAATTGAATCCACCATACCTGCTTCTACGTTAATCCTCAAAAACAAAATAACCATTAGACCTACATTATTTGTCCAGATTGTAAAAAGAGAAAGAGAGAAAGTCCAAACTAAAATGACCTAACAAACTCAAGTATTTCTTTCCAGAAACATACTAGCGAAGTTTACCCATGCATACAATGAGCAGTTAGAAGAATATATATCACGTCTCAATGTCATAGACAAATATCATCCTCTTCGTGAAAATTCCATGTAAAATATTTTAACGTGTGGTGCATTCACGTATGTACGTAAAATATTTTTTCTGGCCAGAAATCACGCCGCACACAACCACAAGGGATATAATCATGCCGGTAGAAAAAAGGGGGAATAATCATGGACAAAAAAATCCCGCCCACCAGTTACCGATACATGTATACTCTCAAATTCATTTTGGCCAACACATAGTTTTTTTGAAAACAGGAAAAAAAGAGTCACAAAAATTCAAAATCTATGTCACAAATATATTAAGAAACAAATCCTAGATTATATTAAAAAACAAATTCCATAAGAAGACCCAGTGTCTTCGAGGGATGAGTACACAATAATGTAAGAGCACTTAATAATATATTTTTAATAGTTACCAAAAGGAAAGATGCACATAGGCATCGGCCGGATCAAGCTGGATAAAGCTATATATCATGGGCTAAGACACCAGCTATCTAGCAGTCATCACATAAAGAATAATAGTATCACCACTTTCCCATGGGCTTATTTGGGATGTCTGACGGATAAGTCAATTTGAAAAAAATGTACAAATTAGCCTCATGGATGATATATTTATAATATTATTAAAAAAGAAAATGCACACTCATATGTATTTGGTAATTGCTAAAATTAGGAACCGATAAATATATATGGTGTCACCAATTTTGGTTGTGGAACAAAACTTATTATATTTTATGTGTTGTGAAAATAGGTAGTAAAATAGTAAAATATAAATATAAATAATTTAATTTCCATTTTTTACAAGGTTTCAGGCATAACAATACTTATAAAATATCAATGAACACTATTTTAATTTTCCTGTGCAGTTAAATATATAAAAATTCTAGCCGTGCAGTTGCACGGGTTGACGACTAGTTTTTCTAAATAGTAAATATATTTGGGTTTGTCCCAAACCGAAAACCAAATGGGACACGAAAAGAGAGAGTTCAGGCCTTTTCGTCCCGACCAATCCGATTTAGCCTTTTGTATTTTGAGGAATCTAGAGATCAGTCGTCTGTCCTATCTCTGGTTGGCAGATGAACTCGACAAGATAGATTGGCCCAAGCCCAGCCAGCGGGCACGATCGATCGATCTTTCAGTAACGCCTCCGTTCTTTCTACTAAGAAAAGAAATCACCAATTGGAGTTAAAGTATGCGTAGCTTCTCTACGTGAATAAGTCCGAGTGGAGTTTGTATTTCCTTCCGATTTTGTCACCTTTATCTGTCTTCCCGACTTTGTCTTCTACCTCCGGCCGCGCGCACATGTGCCTCGACACTGGCCTTTGCCAGCGAACGGGAGCATGCTGAAGGCCGTCGACCACCAGGGCGGGATCGCGAGGCCTCGACGCGGTCGCCAGACCTGCGTGTGGACACCGTAAGCAGCTGGGGCGCAGCCCCGCCTGCACCAGGCGGAGGCGGACGGCCGAGACGGCCATAGTCGGAAGTGGGCCGAGCGAGCTCCTTGGGACAATTTTTTTGAAAATCAGAAGGTGGCTCAGTGCCAATCTTATATTTCAAAACAGGCTGAAACCTGTGAGTGAAGCGTCAGTTACATGTAACTCGTGAGATGCACCCAGGTGCAAGGCCACAAGCCCACAAGTAGCCAAAAAGGAAAGAGGGAGAGACAGGACGGGAGACAAGAGGAAAAGAGAAGGAGGTTACATCGGCCTAGACTGAGATTAGCTATCATTACGCTACTCCAAACCTGAAGATCACTCCTGTCTTGCTCCTGTGTAGCTCTGTTGCTCCAAAGACGGATCAAATCTGCTGCATAGTAGTATCTAACATAGGATTCAGTCCAGAACTTTGAGGGAAAAACTAGGCTGGCGTGCTGGGAAGGCTCCTGGAGCGGATAGATGGAGAGGAAGAGGCTCAGGCGCTCGGAAGGGTCTAAGGCACGAGCGCCGGCAATGGTGGCCGTACCGTAGGTGGAGCAAACGAGTGCTAGAGCACGATTCACTGCACGGGCGGAGTTCTGGGAGTTCAGTGAGGATGCTAGCGTGCACTAGGGAGCTCTAGGGAGGGGCTTTATAGCGGGGCTATGATCCTGCTTGAGGATGTCGCCATGGAGAAACTGGCCAGCGAGGGTGTGCTGCGCTGGCTGTCTGTAAGCTGAGCTGGCCTTCTGGGTTTTAGAGCGACGCAACGGCGAGGAAAGGAGCCAAGGAGGAAGAAGGCAGGGGTTTGGTCATGGGCATGTCCGTGTGCGGCGATGCTTGTCGTGGCGCGGTGAGGAAGCGGCCGAGGGGAGGAGCGCATGGCATGGATGGCGTCTGCGTCTGGCAGGCTAGCTACAATATGTTTCCGTGGCTAGCTATGTACAAGTAGAAATCAATCTAAGCCGATCAGCGTGTGGTGCATCGCCTACATGTGTCATGTGTGCATCTATACTCCCTCTCCGTACCAAAATATTTGAACTGAAAAACGTATTATATTTTGATTAGTTTATTCATCGGAACAAGCTAGCTTGACATATGTAGCAAGCCTTTCACCAAGTCCATCAACTGTCTGCTCCGAAGTACTCCGTATTTGGGTGTGCGTACATTGCCGTGCCAAAAAGCATCGGACACTAAGTTCTTCGCCTAGACAACACTTCTGGGCGCACCGGCAGTCCGGACCATCAGCAATATCACTAGAAATTTGTTGAAGCGAACTAGCATCCACACGTGAGCGCGCCATGACAACGGCCAAAGACAACCATGGGACTGTACCGAGGAGGCATTGGTGGCGACGCCATGGTCGCACGACTTTGAGTGCGAGGAGCTGCCGGGGAAGCCAGGAAAAAAGGTTGAGGAAGAGTTCGTTGGAAAAATACGCTGGTGGGGGTCAGCCAACGCACAACGGGGCTGCTCATATTGTACTACGAGACCTTCTTGTTTCAACTCTGATCGGGGCTCCGCGTTCCACTGTTAAGAGAGAGGCCAACATCTTGGATGATTGTGGTTGTCACTGCCATGCTTTCTCCAACGACTCCATATCCATCTCGCTCGCCCTGGCAATCGCATGGCTTCACAGAACGTCGAGATCATAACCGCCCCTCTCGTCTGTACGCGTCCGCAGACAGTGACCGGTCACTCCTCAAGAAGACAAGCTTGGGTGGCGGAGGGGAGTGGAGTGAAGTGGCTAGGATTTGGTCCGGCGAGCGGACGGGGAGAAAATATGTGGGGCCGGGTCCGACGTGACGGGCGTGCCCAAATCCGCGCCCATATTTTGGCTGGATATGAGGGATGCCAGTCAACCCAGGCGTTTTAGGGCCGTTTGAGACGCCCGTCTAGGTCAAAATTTTGCGATCGGGCAGTGACTGGGCGGCCCGCCTGGGTGTATGAGATCGGGCAGTAGAATTGCCCACACGTGTGGGCGCAGCTACTTCGTGCCACATGCCCAACAAGTACTACCCATCCCCATCCCGCGCGTGTGGCATGAAGCAAATATGCCCACATGTCCTGGCGCAGCTATAATAGGTACCCGCGGGAAGACGATTTAGTTGCCATCCGGAATGGCGGACGTAGTTATCCGGGATGGCAAATATGGTTATAAAAGCATGGCAACTCTCTTTGTTTTGATTAACTATAGTTGCCATGTCTAATTTATGGTAGTTGCCACGTGTAATCAACCCATAGTTGTCGTGTGTGATTAACTACTTGCCACATATGGTCAAACAATAGTTGTCATATGTGTTTACCTAGTTGCCACGTGTGGTTAATCACAGTTACCATTTATGTTTACCTGATTGCCACGTACGCGCAACTGCAGTTGCCGTCTAGCAAACGAATCATAGTTGCCATGTGTGTTTACCTAGTTGCCATGTGTGTTTACCTAGTTGCCATGTACGCGCAACTGCAGTTGCCATCCAACAACGTACGACTGTCGTGTGGACGGAAAGCAGTTCGCCTACACGCGCGTGGACTAGGTGGTGGATGTGTGGGCAGAAACTAGTTCGCCCACGCAGCGCAGCTGGCAACCGCGTGCTGTGGAACGTGTGGGCAACCTCTCCAACGCCCACACACCGGCCTTGTCCTACGTGACACGCGAAAACTGTCTTGGTGTGTCAAGATTCGTGCAAACATAACTGAACGGTGATCCAGGCGTGTGAGCGAGTTGCAATGTTGCCACATGTGTGAGCGTTAGTGTTTTCGAAGAAAAAAGAGCAAGAAAATTACAATCTCCCGGACAAGTGGAACAACATAGAGCTCCAATCTCTCAATAGTTCGCCAGCTCCAACGTTTGAGCATCTATTAGTCCAGAGCCCAATGTCATCAGCCACCTTAAGAGCGATAAGATGTATGGGCTGAGTATCATTCTGGAAGACCTTGGCATTTCTTCTTTTTCAAATATTCCATAGAATGGCAATCATGACCGTTGATCTTACTCGATTGTGAACGTCACTTCCCCAAAGATGAAGGACGTCTGATGGGTGGGCATGAGCATTAACGTTTGGCTCATCCCATAGTGACTGCAGGTGCAGACAATAGAAGAAATGGTGCTTGGTGGATTCGGTCCAAGTGCAGAAAGGGCAGCTATCCAAGATTGCAATACCCCTACGGAATCATCGTTCATTGGTGAATAGACGACCTTTATGAGTAAGCCAGAGGAAAATTCTGAATTGGTTGGGGGCGTAGTTCTTCCAAATAGCAGGAGCGAAGGCCTCTATGCGCTGCCCGTGCCATACTGCTGCGTATGTTGATTTGCAAGTCAGAGACTTGCCGTCAAGACGTCCCACTCGCTTGTCCAAAACCTGCAAATTCAAGGAAACAGAAGCCAACAAGGAACGCAAAGTGCCCAGTTCATTTTGAGCGGCGTGAGTGAGGCGAGGAGCAAGGTCCAGGGCTAGCGTAGGAACGCTTATAACCATGGCAATGGAGGCAGTCGGTCGAAGAGAATGCGAGAAAATTGCATGAAACATGGTGGCAAGATTTTCATTTGTGGAAGGGACCCATAGGTCTAACTAGAAAGCAGTGGTAGCGCCGTCCTCAACGTCGACATTAGAGATACGGCAAAATAGCTGGATCCCTTTGGCAATGTCTCGCCACAGGTGGGAATTTGAAGGTTTTGCATGGTCCAAATCGCGATGGGACGACCAGCCATATGTAGCAGCTAGGTGGGAGCCACCATTTGTCAGTTCGTAAGAATGCATCTTTGTCAGGTAAGAAAGCAACAGACATGAGTTTAAATGTTGCAGGGTGTCAAGGGGAAATCGATCGGAGACATTACGTCGGGGTTCCCCGGGGACGCCAAGGATCGTGGACCGACGTCCTCGAAGGAGATCGATTCCGGAGTCAAGCCTCCGGTGCCGGCCGGGCAGATCCTCCACCCGGCTGGACGTGCAGGCTGACAGGGTGAGTTTGCCACGGAGATCCGTGGTGTATTCTAGGCCTCCAAAGGTCACGATCTGACCCAGGGCGTACTTCTCGACGGAGGCTAGATGGCCAGCCGAGTCGGCACAGAAGATCATGCTACCGAATCTGAAAAGTTGGTCGGCGACGTAAACGTTCCCGTTCCCGTTGCTGCAGTTGATCTGCAGATGAGCCATAGATCCTTCTGTCTAGCTCACAGCAGAACTCTCAACGAAAGCATCAGTGTCGGTGTGAAAACCGGCGGACCTCAGGATAGGGGGTCCCAAGCTGTGGATCTCGGATAGATGGTAACTGGAACAAGAAGATGATGTTTACCCAGGTTTGGGTCCTCTTGATGGAGGTAAAACCCTACGTTCTGCTCTTGTTTATATTGATGAAGATGTATCGAATACAGAGTTGATCTACCTTGATAGGTGAATGAGACTGCACTGTGTCCCCTCTACGGGCTAAACCCTTTGGCTTATATACATGCCAAATAGGGTATCTGAGGTTACAAGGTCGGTATCCTGATGTGGAGGCGGCAGGAGAAGTCTTGGAGTATATGACAAGTCTTCGGTTGATGTAGTCTTGATCATGCCTCCATCATGCAACTTCCGGAGTTCATATTGAGAAGAATGAGGGCTCATCAGCCCAACCCGAGGAGCATGGGCTGACTAGGTTAGTGCCCCATAGTCTAGGACATCGTCACTGGGACCATGTTTTTTAGAATAAGTTATTTTTAACTATGTATTACAATGATTTATGTAATATTTTAGAATAGGTTCTTTTTTAACTAAGTATTACAATGATTTATATTTCTTTTTGAAGTACGTATTACAATGATTCATATTTCTTTCTAGAGTATGTTCTACATCAACCAATAATATGGAGTATGTATGGACAAAAAATTTGGGCATGAATTATGCTAAAAAATGAAAACATTGAGTGTCCAAAATGTTGCGAAACGGTAATTAATCAATGTTTCACAATATTGTAGACACTCTTTTGAAGCCTTGTTAATCAATTCATCTACACATTATATTATTTGGGCGTGTCATCTACAATCTATATTGACGTGCATATAATCACGAACCTGAATCTATAATCTAACATGAATCAAATTTAGTTACCTGCACACTGCTTGAGCGTGAGGCGGGCGAGGGATCGGTGGCCTCGACTGAGGAGGAGTTGGAAGCCGGCGGTGGTGTCAGCCCCCCGCTGCTGGCGGAGGCCATCACGTTCGGGGAGCACGAAGGAGGGAGGCCGCTGTGGATGAGGGGGCCGGCGGACGTGGACCCGATGGGCGAGGGCGACCTTGGCTGACGAAGACAGCCGTGGCAAGGGGGAAGCGACGGAGCATGTGGACCCCGCGGATGAAGTGAAGCCTCGGCGAGGAGGGCGGGCTGCAAGGGAGGATAGGGATCCTGGCGGACAAGGGATGCCGCGGCGAGGGGAGCGGGCCACGATGGAGGACGGGGATCCTGGCTGACGAGGGCTGCCGTGGCGAGGGGTGCAGGTGCGGGGGGATGGGGGAGGGGGCGCGGTGGAGGACATCGGCGTCGTAGGGAGGGCGCGGGCCACGACGGAGAAGGACACATGTCTACCATGCCAAATAGCAACGGCGGGTACTCAGCCAGTAGGGTTAAAGTTACTATGGCGGGCAGCACTTAGCACCCGCCAGTTCTAACTTGTGAATACATAAATATATGATCTTGTGGCTGGCGTAGATAATTGCCCGCCACTGCAACGGCGGGCGTAGGTAATGACCTGCCACTAATCACTTTTAGGACGTGGGCACACCCATGGGAGCATACTTGTGGCGGGTGGTAGTTTCCGCTCGCCACTGCTTTGGCATATCTAGTGGCGAGTGTTGTCTCGTACCCGGCACTGCTACTTTTTGAAATTAGCTGTGACGGGTGTCACACCTCACCCGTCACTCATTTGGGTTCACCTATAAGCCTTTTTTCAGGAGTGCACTAAAGGAAAAATTGTTCCCTACTACAAACCTTTACACTTGAGTCTTCAAAACCTTGCTCTCGAATAGAAGAGTAGCAACACGGGCCAACTTGATCTACTCTCGTAATGATGAAAAAATAGCAAATTTGTTAAAGGCATGTCTAGGGCACATCAATGAAAATTAGGGGTAGTAGTATGAGGAGATCCAAAATTATATCTATGAGCGTTGAGTAGATACTCCTTTGGATATCAATAATCAAGGTGTGTTGTGTTAATGAATCTGTAGAAGTTATATGAGTGTCAATACTACAAGATCCAAACTGGGCATCGATGTGCTTGTGAATATAAAGAGCATTAATACCAAGAGATCCAAAACGAGCATCAATGTATTTACGAATATAGAGGGCACTAATACCAAGATATTTGAAATGAGCATTAACATATGTGGCCACCGATTTGACATAAACCATACTTGTATCAAGGACCAAGGTGCATACTACATTTATGGAACCCCAGTGCACACATTATAAATAAATCTCAACCTCACCTCCATCCATTCATCCATCCATCTCTGCCCGACACATTTTCCTATATCCAATTATCTCCACCACTCTTGACTTTAGTATATTTGAAGGCATTCTAGCTACCCTTGGGACAATGGCAACGCTGGCAGCCTCCATCATCTTCATGCTTCTTTCCATGATCGTCTCTGCTCAAGCCGGCAGCTCTGGTAGTGGCAAGCCTAAGACAACCGACCTCATGGTGGAAGCATGCAAGAACGCCTCGATTGACTACTACATCGCGACGGTCCCGCAAGAATTTTGTTTGTTGACTCTCCAGTCAGACAATCGGAGCACCAACGCTGAGGATCTCCATGATCTGGTGTTCATTGCCATCGACATCACCAAGGCTCGTGTCATTGCTGCGAGCGGCATGGTGAAGAAAATGTTGCAAAATGCCAAAAAGGGTACGGTGACGATGCGCGTCCTTACTTTCTGCGAGGTGGACTATGAACAAACGGCGAGCATCCTCAACATATGTGATGCCATGATCAAGGACTACCAAGGATATAAGGGCGAGATGCGGTCCCATGAGCTGGCTGGTTGTGTGGCTGAGGCGTACAGCCCCGCCGCCTACTGCCAAACCGAGCTTAACGATGCGCCAAAGGAAGTGGCGCTGGTCAAGGAAAATGCTGAGCTGCAAATGCTAGTACACATGAGCGCTAACTTCCTAGAGCCACTCACATTGCCAGAAGAGATGTTGTTTTGACATTAAATTTGCTCTTATTTGAAATAATGAGAATAATAATAATGTGATATTATTATGTTTGAGATGCTGTGTACATCCGGTGCATATTATAAAATCTGATCCTTTTCACAGAATAAGTAAATAACAATAATAATGTTTATGGCACTCATTTTACTACTCCCGTCATACATAAATATAAGTCGTCTTGGTAGGATAGCAGTATACATGCATACACACCGCCACGTACATTCGGCTGCCACCGAGGCCCCCTGCAGGCTGTAGACAAGCAGCACACACGTACGGATCAGCCCATCAACAACCAACACGGACGCATCCAACCCCTCGTCTCTCATAGTCTCATCTGTCTATCAATAAATGGTATGCAAATTTTCCATATTCGCGAAAAATATAGGAATCCCTTCACATCTTCCCTAGCTTGGTAGTATGCAGATGTATACGTTGGATGTACGTGATGCGCACGCCAACTAGAAATACATAATCAGAAAAAACCATATCAGCGTCTCTTGTCTCTTACAACTGTTCCATAATTCTGCGACGACGGCAACCTACAGCGTCTCTCGTCTTAAAAAAAAAAAAACCTCGGCCGACGGCGACCTGGATGGTTGATAATTCTGCAGCCCCATGTGACTGAAAAAAATAAAACGTTTCAGCCTATTATATCCAAGCCATACAATGCGAATCCCATGACTGTCATCCTCCTACTATTCGTTTTAACTTTTGGCGCCTCCTCTTCTCCACACAACCCTAACCCTTACATACAGCCGACCAGACCGCCCGCTCCCGCTATCTACGGACCGCAGCGGGCGGTGTTCCCGCGTGTGGCTTGCAAGCCCACCCTTCTAAACCTTATCGACCACAAGATTTTCTCGGTGAGCCCGCGTCCTACCACCTGAACCAGCAGGTGCGGGCCCAAGAATTTAAGACTGTGCATTCAAATTCTGAAAACTTTTTTTGGAGCCTATGGTCTTCTTTTTGGCGCATATAACCAATTATAGCAGCATCTGGTACTAGTTCTAAAATATATAAAAGATGTTGCATAATATATTTATTCATAAAAATTGATCATAACTTGGAATTGTATCAAATCCAGAATTTATAAACAATCTCACATTACAAATTGCAAATTCTCATGTCTAAACAATTCATAATGGATTGCAAACAAGTCTTAGTTTTGTTAGAAGTACACGCGTGTTAGTTAGGGATTATGAGAGATAGAGATATATTTGGTTTAAACCAACAATGACTTGCCTTGTACTCCAATCCTCTTCCCACGTTGTACTCCTATATATACCCCATATGAGGGTCAGATCAATACAACATACAACAACAATACAACAATCATCCTACAATTTCCACATGGTATCAGAGCGGTTAGTCTCACGACGCCGATCCTAGGTTCATCTACCACTTCCACGGCGCACCGCCCAGGGGAGATTAATCTTTTCTCTCGGGGGCGCGGCACCCGATCAGTCAAAGATTTGATCGGTCTCATAGTTTTAGATCCAATTTTCGAGTTCATCATCATTAGATTGATTCCTTAGATTAGATCAACTTGAAATTTCGAAATTCTATTATATTAGGTTTTCTTTAGCCACCAAATAAATCTTTGAAGATCCAAATTCCAGTGAGAAAAATCCTAGCAGATCGGTGCAGCAATCTTTATCCCAGACGGCGGCCAAATCACTTGATGCATCCTCGATCCCTGTGCTCCAACAGGCGATGGTACGGTGGACGGACTCCTGCATCGGCCGCGCCCGCCTCTACATCAACCAACTCCGTCCGCCTGAAGACGCACCGGACACCAGCGCTGGAGCACGGGAGGGACCTCGACAGCCAGTACCCGGCGAGCCACACGCAACAAGATTGCATCCACGGACAGGGCAACATGGGATGTGGAATACATCCACGATCCTAGATCGATTCCCGCCGGTGCACACGATGGCCTCCATCATCGAACCCACGGCCAGACGGGCCTCCATCGCCAGCCGTCATCTACGTCAAGACGAACAACTACACCGACCGATCTGCAACTGCATCGACTATAGGGCTCTCGAGGGATCCGGCCACGCATCCTTCGACGACACGCACCGGCCGGCTACGAGTCGGCTTCGGCATCTCCACGCGACGCCACTCCTACGAGGCTACGATCTACATCAAGCGCTCCATCGTCTAACCAAGCGACTGCACCGACCCATCTGCACTGCATCTAGCCGAACTACACCAGGCCGAACCACTTCATCAAGCTGTACGACTACATCAAGAAAAGAAACAAATCTTTGCCGAGCACATCTACGGACCCGACATGCATCATCCACACGCCAAGCTGGTGTGGAAAGCGTGCAATTCTTCATCGTCTTCTTCAGCACGACACGACATCGACACCCGTCACCATGAGGGACGCCTCCAAGCGACGCATCATCGTTGACACGCTGCTGCATCACCGAGACTTCATCGCCAAGGTCTTCATCAACGTGGTCTTCATCACCATCATCGTCAACACATTGCCGCCGCCTCGTCCACAAGATGGACACCTAGCGTCCTCTGACAGACTTTTCCGCAAGATGCGACCTCGACGACGGCAATGACCGCGTCATGACGACGGCATCGACCGTGCCATCCACAACTGCACGACTGCATCGACACGGTGTCACTACAGTGACGACCCTACGCGGCCACACGGTTCTGGCAAGACCGATGTGTGCTCGATGGGCTTCCTCCGGTCTTGGCAAAATCGGTGGACTCATCGCCGACAACACCCTCCGACATCCGCGCGGTGCATCGTCCACGTCTGCAGTTTCGTCATAGCGCATTTTTTGCGCCTCCGGCTTTGTGCGGCTTCATCATCCACGACGACCACACCATCGACCACGACTACCTCGACCACGGCTACATCACCATGATCGGCTACCTCGACATTAATGGCTACGTCTACAGCAACTCATCGGCAACGACTCCAGTCAACAGCGTCCGCCTCGTCACTTGCGTCCACGACACTCCCCCTGTGACTGCGGGAGGGAATAGAGGAGAAGACAGGGAAGGCACCAGAAGGGGACGCAGTCAGCGCCCTAGGTGCCGACCCATCAGCCACCAAAGACGCAGTTGATGATGGTGCAGCGGAGAGGACGGCGGAAGCGCAAGACTTCAAATTCAGTCGCAATCGTTTGCTTCACTCACGCTACGACTGAGGGGGAATGTTAGAAGTACACACGTGTTAGTTAGGGATTATGAAAGATAGAGATAAATTTGGTTTAAACCAACAATGACGTGCCTTATTCTCCAATCCTCTTCCCACGTTGTACTCCTATATATACCTCATATGAGGATCAGATCAATACAACATACAACAACAATACAACAATCATCCTACAATTTCCACAAGTTTCACTATAATAATTAAATATAAAGACAAGTGGTCAAACTAACCTACTCAATCTTGTACCTCTGTAGTCTGTACTGCAGCTGCTCGATAGCAAGAAGAAAACGGTGCCCGTGCGGCCGTGCCTGCACCCTGCAGTGATACACGAATTCAGTTCAACTAATAATCTGCATGAGAGGAGAGATCCCAATTTCAGATATCAAAGGACTAATACATCTACTCCCTCCGTTCCAAAATAGATGACTCAATTTTGTATTAACTTCAGTACAAAGATAGTACAAAGTTGAGTCATCTATTTTGGAACGGAGGGAGTAATTAATAATTATACCCTCAGTAGTTGAATGTGTTGGTTGTGTCTTTGAAATTGAATCGATGTAGGAGGAAACAGCATTTCAGATCCAAAGGGAGGCAGGGAGCGAAGGATGGATCGTCGCACCGTGCGCACGCGTGATCGTAGAATAGGCGATGACAACAAGCATGGCCGCCTGGCTGCTCGCCGCTCGCGTGCGAACTAGGGATCAGCCGAACAGGGGATGAGGGGAAATGAGGTGTCGCCGTGCCAGTTCGTCTCTGCAACTGATGGATCGATAGACTTTTTTTTGAGCGATGCTGCACGTGTGCATTTTTTTAGGGATGGGTGCGGTGTGCTACAGCCATCTGGGCCAAGTCGTGGTGTTGTGGGTGGGCTACTGGGCTAGACTCAGTTTTTGCGCTTAAATACTTACTAGCAAAAGGGTCCGTGCGTTGCAACGGGAGAAAGAATACCACACGCTCTTAATTTGGAAAAAAAAAATGTCTATAATCTGATTATTTTTAGCTACGGCTCAAATAAAGATGGTCTTTGCCTACAAAAGCGCAAGTTCAAGATTACATATGTCTTCTATTTAAACACGGTTTGCATACAGATTTAATACATACAAAGAAACGGACAAATGATATTCAATTTCGTCTCCAATCCTGATTTTGCTGAGATGTTCATCCACAATCCGGATCAGTACCGATATGAAAGAAAGACGGACAATGCATCGTTGATTAATATTGCACCTTAAATAGTATTCTTTTTCAATGGTTAACAGATCAAATAACATCATATTCAGATTCTACATATTTTTCTAATCAAATTTCATATATAACATGTTAAATTTGAAGTTACGGTTTAGAAGATATGAATATTTTAAAAAACATTTGACATATACAACAGATTTAATGTCAGAAACATCGGGAGGTTTTCAATAAAATAGTATGACGGACTAAGAATACCTATTTCTTTTATTAATAGGTATAGATGCCTTCCTGCCTATGATGTAGCAAATGTGACTGTTTTCATTTGTTATAGATGTGATGACAACTTTGGGTGTCGTGCTTTTAGATTCCATATCCCAATATATAGATATAAGCGACGTGTCCTCTTTTACTTACTGCTACAGGTTGTTCTTCTTTGATTGCTCTAGGGTTGCTTCAGTTCTACACATTTAATATAATTATATGTTTTTCTTTGCCAATAAAATTCAATTTGAAACTAATTGCTGAATTAGCAATGTTCGTCATTCCTTCTCCTTCCACTCCCCTCGGTGCACAGACACACATTTGATATTATTGAATTCATGCACCAGCCAACCACACATATATTACTTGTTTTTTCTCTTTGTGATTTGTCTCCACAAATGAATTGGATTGCATACATGCCTTTATAAACACAAGCAAACAAACATGCTCATGCTGCTAACGGCTTGATCCACACTATTCACATGTGCACAAGCTTGAGTCATTCCCAAGTGTGCAGAAAACTAGGAGCTTGCTCACAAGATCGCACTTGACGCATGCCTCGTCTACTTATGTTTGTTTCTCTTTGCTGCTAGGTATCTACAGAGATCTAGGTATGCCAGGACTGGGCCTATATGGGTGAGTGTCTCGTGCAGGAAACAAGGCTCCCAATTTCCCAGGACCGCCAATTTGACGAGGGGAGGTCTTATTTGACGAGAGGGGCTCATATTCAGCGCTCAAGCGCCATGGAAGCTCCCTGGTGCCCACATGCCAACGCTGGTGGGCTGGCCAATGTAGATTTCGCATTTTATTTCTAACTAGGTTTGCTCGATCATATTTGAAAAAAAGGAAAAAATATCGCAAAAACGAAAAATTGGTGGAAAAGCTTCATCGACTTGAAACAAATTTAATGAATGAAAATATTCGTCGAACTTGAAAAAAGGTTTGCGCATTTTCAAAAAATTAAATCTATCAATTAGAAAAAAAATCCATGAATTAAAAAAAAGTCCATCCAATTTGAAAAGGTTCACCAATTTAGAAAAAATGTTGATTTTGAATTGAAAGTTCATCCATTTGAACAAACATCGTCAAATTTTAAAAAAATACATTAAAATCGAATAAGGTTCATTGATTTGAAAAACAATTCATCAATTTTTAATATTTTTGTGCATTTTGAAAAGATTAAATAAAGGGAAAAGGATAAAATATGAGTGAAAAGGACAAGAAAGAAAAGAAAAAACTGGTCTAGAAAAAACCCACAACAAAAAAGAAAAAAATGGCCGAAGACAGTATAAAAGAAGGAAAGGACATGTACTATCATTTTAGGGGAGGAAATATATTATCACAAGGTGCGCTTTGCCTGGGTGGTTAAACTTAAGGTGGACGTCGCGGGTTCGAATCTCAGTAAGTATTTTTTGAAACATGTTCCAATCTCAGCCGGGCACATGTTTTGCGTATTTAAAAAAAGTGAATGGGCTGGCCAAGCGCGGCTGCAGGGGTGTGCGCCGGTTTGCAAAATGGCTTATAGCTGACGCCTGAATCCCTAAATAGGAAATGATATATCGACCAAACGCACAAGGGCCATTTATGGGATGGCCCACCTAGCGATCGTTTCTTCTCCTCCAAACATTTTCCCTGGTCCATTTCCCACGAGCGGTATTCAATTCAGTTTCCATTTAAGAAACCATATCCGACCGAGGCGGGTGATCTACCCATACCTTCTCTTCATCCTTGTTGTTAGCTGCTTTCTGTGCATGCACTTGTTCATGACAGATATGTTGCTCTTTGTAGACTTTCTTACTTCCATTTGGTTCGTCATCCTTTGGGGCTATATCAATCTCCCAAACATCAACTGTTTTTGGAGTGGTACAGCCATGTTTTTCGGGATGTGGAACTTCGTCTACACATTTCTTCTTGTCACCTTCTAGGATTAAGATCTCTCACTATGTCATCCACCAACCTATTTCCTGCAACATGGGGAAATTTAAATTTTTTTTGGTACGTCGCAAGAAGTATTTATGGATGCCGCCATCAGTATTTCCGTTTGCTTGGTGTAATGCTCCCCTCCATCTTTTGGGACCTACAAATACTCAGTATATTTTTTGACAATCTGCAAGATAGTGTTAGGATCAAGATGAAATTTTCCGATTAGGTTTTTGACTTTTCAGAACATGGAGTAGGTTTTAATATAATCATAGTAATTCTAGCCCTCCGTCACCTCCTTTATCTAATCCCCAAGCGCTATGATTCTCAACGATTTTATCTAACAATTCCCAACCTTGATCAATGGCGTTCTCCATAAAATCTCCTCTGGAACAAGATTTAAATTTCTTCTACATTCATTATCTAGTCCTCCATGAAATAAATTTAACACCAGCCCTGAAGGCAAATTATGATAAGGACAATTATCCAGTAGAGAGCAGCACCTTCAATAAGCTTTCGCAAGACTTTTGCCTAGTTTTTGGTTGAAGTTCACAATCATGCACCATGCTGCATAAGTCTTGTTTTGTGAGTAATAGAGAGCCAATAATGTGCTAGACAATTTATCCCGAGTGTCAAAAGTACCTGGGTGATTTACTAGCCAATCTGTCCCTTCAGCGGATAGCGAATGATAGAAAAGCATAAGTTTCATTTCATCATAAGTAAATGCTTTTAATTTAAAATTCTCACATTAATCTTCAAATAGTTGCAATTGTTTATACTGATCTTCCTACCAACGCCTCTGAATTTCTTACTCTGCAGCATACTGAGTAAACTCGGATAAATTCCATAACCCTCTTCGGGTCTCAGCCCCAAGGGTGTAAACATTTCCTTCATCACCTCCTCTCTTGCAAGTCTCTCATGGTCCTGTATAGAAAAATCGGAAGACGTGATAAGTAATTTTTCCCCTTTTGTAAAATCGGTAAGATAAATAACAACTAACAAAATCTTTATGTGCGAGTAGGAAGGTAACTTCAAGCATTATGCTCCCTGACAACGGCGTTAGAAAATGTTTGATGTCTTGCAAGGGCGCAGGGTGTTGTGGAACTTTCGTGATAAGTAAGTGTTGAATCCCATAGGGAGCGCATAAGAAGACACTACCAGCCCCATAATTACGCTGTCACCTACACAGCTACATTCGGACCCAAATTGTAGTTTGGAGATAGTATGTTATATCGGTTGCGAATGAAATGATAATAAACTAGGGTTTTAACTAGACTGCAAACTAGGACAGAAAATAAACTTAAGTAGAACACAAAGTAAAAGGGGTTTTAACTTGTAGGATTGAATAGAGAAAAAGTCGGTGTCTAGGATTTTGGTCTCACTAGTATTAGAGGGCCAACTAAGTGGCAGTGACATACTAGTATTGCAATACTCCTTAGATGATTAAACAATCCCCTATGGATTGCATCCGCAAACTGTCACTCCAGTGTACTAGACATACCATCGCATCATGGTCACACGCAGCTGTCAATAATACACTCAGAACCAAAGGATCACATAACCTCATCTATTTAATTCATGTACGTGTAAGTGCTCACAACATCATATTAAAGGAAGTCTCCCAACACCAACTGCCTCGGGCGTTTACTACTGCCGGTTTCAAATTTACCTCCCCCTCCGCCGCTATTAGAACCGCTTCCACTGGATCATTAGAGGCGGCTTTGTCACATGGTGACATAACGGCTTCCGTTGGCCGCTGCAAATGCCCGTTTTTCTACTAGTGCAATGTCAGTTTACAACATGTTTATGCCTTTTCCGCTTAGTCATAAGTGTTTCTAGTTATGGCTGCGTCATAGTATGGTAAGCCTCCTCTTGAGGCGGTCGCGATATTCTAGTGTCTGTTAGGTGTCTTCTGCTTTGAGGGCCCCACTTTGACATCAAAGGGAGAGGCGAGATTATAAGAGATTTGACTTATCATCGACAAACATAACACTGTAAATTAGATATATTAAATTTGGGGGTATCCAAAATGAGCACCGGAGTATTAAATTTGGGGATCTAACATTGTGTGCATTCAGTTGACAATGATTAATTTGATATCCAAGATCAAGATGTGTTGCATTAATGAAACTATGGAGGTTAGATGTATATAAACTAGATGACACCCCGCACGTTGTTGTGGGAATTGTAGTAAGGAAAAATGGATCTATGTCAGACAAATGAAATGTAAATAAGATAATTTGAATATACTTGTTAACCATCTCATCTCTCAGCTAAAAATGCATTTCATTAGATTGAACAATGCATGTCTATCTTGAAAAATACAAACAATTTCCTTTGATAAAATATGAACATTAGCTAGTGCTTCACTTTCCATTTACTAAATACAGTGACCCCGCTATCCATCTGTAAATCCAAAACATCTCATGCACAAAGACCAAATAAATATACCACAATTCAAATAGGCATTGGAGATTTGCTTTGGAGGTGGAGTCTTCTCAGTTGCCCGCATCATAGCTCACCTTTTATTTCTTCATCTACAACCATCTGCATGACGCAGTGCTGACACTTGAAAATTGGAAAACTATAGTTGTTAAGAAGAGTTGCATGATGGTGAGAACAGAAACATGTGATTTCAGGTAGCATGGATTTACCCTCTACTACATTCTGTGAAAGAAATATTGTAGAAAATTAGTTAGAAAAATAAATTTCAGAATGGAATAATTTAGTGATACAATTTTACTTAGTAAGTCAAGACCAGTCAAGGGAAAATACTTTTAAATTCCCCACGGTGAAGAACGTTGGTAATAATGATTAAACATGGCATTCCATAGGCATTTTATGCTTTTTGTCTATTCTATTCCAATAAATACCATAACAGTCATGGTTTAGTAAGTCGGGATAACATGTGTCCGAAACAACGACATGTACGTTAAGTAGAACAACTATGACAATGAAGATGAATTAGTAAAATAAATCTTACCAATTGCACAAAGCCGAATTGAAGGTGTAGAACTGAAACAATTCAGTAGCAATAAAGAATAACAATATGTACTGAAAATTATAGGAGGACATATTCTTACTGGTATTGTCTATAGATAGGGAAATTAGCATTTGAGAGCACAACCACGAAAGTGGTCATCGTAGATAACAAATACAAAATCATACTGGAAAATACTGAATATAGAGTTTAGAAAAAAAAAGGAGTGATCACTACTGATGCATATCCATTGGAGTTTTGACAGCTTTCAATCAATCTGTATCTTGTTTCACAATACAACTTTTTGGTCCATCCAAGACTAATGAGAATGGATGGAAAAAATATGTTGATATTCCTTCAACTGTTTTTTTATCACGTGCCTTCAACTGTCAGACCTACACTTGTCAAAATTCTCGGGTCCGCATATATGCTGAAGTAACTCAGGGCATTAACATATGAGAATGATTGGAAGACAACTGCAGGATCTAAGAAAAGAGTTACCTGCAAACATCAAGTTATTTTGATTATTCAGAAATACATTCAACACACACAAATATTTACAGATAGTAGATGTGTTGAACATCAACAAAAGATTAGGGGTGTCACACCATCAGAAAAGGTTGACGCAATTTGTAAGGTAATTTCTTCAGACGTTATTTTTATCTCCATTGAATGGTAGCATCGCCTATCTCCAAGGGATTCAGTAAGTGATTGACGTAACATGCTAGAGGAAATCAGAACAGTAGCAAATTTGCAATGAGGTTACAATCTAAAACAAACCAAATTTGATGCTTGAACTTAAAAAAAATACAAAAAATCAATTTGGGAATCAACCTGCATGGAAGGATATGCACGCACGCATAGATTCATACTACAATACCCAAACATGAGTACATGAACGACAATATGTACTCTTATTCATTGCTTCAGGAGCTAGCCCTTTAGGTAGTCATTCCTTGTGGGGATTTGTGGCAGCGTGAGTTTGTTCATTGCTTGTGGCGCCAAGGGATGGGATCAATCTATGCACACATGTTTCAGATCTAGCCGGCGGCAAATGCCAAGGTAGGGCAGGTGAGGCATACTGTGTGGTGAAGAAATTGATGGACTGGCCATGGAGATCCAAGAACGATTACGACGAGCGCACAATTATCAAACTCGGTCAGGTAGGAGAAGGATTGCGACACCGCGGACGGTAGCTGCGCGACGGAGACAAGTGTCTCCTATCTACTGGTTATAGAAGCCTCCATACTCCTCCTCGAGATTTACCATAGGCGATGGGTGTAGATCAAGGCGTGGACCGTCGGGGGTTCAAATTCGCCATCTCCAGCATGCTAAGGGAGAAATCTGATTACTTGAATAGTTGATGTGGTGTGGATGGAAGCTTAATGAGAAGAACAAACTCTGACGAAGATGGAAGCTTATAGGGGAAGAATCGCTTCATTTGTTACTCCTGCAATTATGCAGAGAAGATGCGAACCAACCTGTGGTTGGATGGTTAGACGGAAGTGGTATCCCCAGCCCACCAGGTTTCAAGTCCTGGTGATCGCATTATTCCTGGATTTATTTCAGGATTTCCGGTGATACGCTTTCAGTGGGAGGAGACATTCCTGTCGACGACGAGACGCCTATGATGACTTCATAAATCTCAAGATGACATGCCGACTCAATCTCTCGGAGGTGCTCATAGGGGTAGGGTGTATGTGTGTGCGTTCAAAGGGGTGAGTGTATGTGCGTATGTATGAGTGCTTGCGTCTGTACTGTGTCCAAAAAAAATATGCAGAGAAGATGGATAGGATCAGTTATGGAAATCAATTGGCGGGGTGGTTAATTGGGAAAGGGTGGGGGAGTTAATTGGGGAGATGATTGGGTCATGATCATAACAAGTAATAAAATCAGACTAGAAACCAAAAACCAGACGATTATTAAGTTACAGTAATAACTAGGAGTATTCTAGTAATGGAATTCCATATTGTGAGTTCATATAGCCAATGTGGAAAAAAATAGGCTAAGCCAGCGACTCCTCCTTCATCGTGCGGGGCGGCAGGGGCAGAAAATGATAACGTTGCAACATAATCGCTGTGGTGGGACCTCTGATGATGTGGATGCGCTCCATGTTAAGATAAATCCTATATTGGGGATGAATCTCTTAGATATATAGGATACGTGTGACAATATAAAATGAAAATCGACGTATCTGTGAATAGAGAGGGCATACATACTAGGAGATCCAAAATGTGCAGTAATACATATAAATATATGTGCATTGATTGAAAACTAATATGCAGATCCATAAGCATTAATACTAGGATATCTAGAATGAGTATAGTGCATTAGAGAAAACCTGATGAACGCACTATAAATAAATCTCAGCCTAATGTAAACCAACATCTATCCATCGGTGTCATACACATTTTTCTATATCCATTTAACTCCACCTCTTTTGGCTTCAATACAATTAGAAACTTCTAGGTAACCTAGCCATAATGGCAACGATGTCGACAACCACCGTCGTCTTGTACACCATCGTTTGCATGCTTCTTTCCATGATCGTCGCTGCTCAAGCCAACGACTTTGGCGGTGGCAAACCAAAGCAGACCAACCTCATGGGGTTCGGCTCACCTGCTGGGTTCCCAGCAGGAATTATTATGCAGGGCGAATAGGTGAGTGCCACGTGTCCTTGTGAACCAAGAGCTCCAACTAACTTAAATTTAATTTGTTTCTTCTTCCTGCTTCGGTCCATCCTCACCGTGAGAATGGTTGCCAGCCGTTGGCCCTTCTACCTCCACTCGAGGACGTCGTGGATGCCGAGTGTCCCGTGGCAGCGCCCCTGCCGATGGCCGAGGCACCCTGCCGTGCTGCCCCCCGGCCAAGGCCCCATACAAGAGAAGAGCAAGCATAAGCGGAAGAAGTAGAACGGCAAGAAGAAGAAACCCGTCCCCTCGCCGGATCTGCCCAACCCACCTGCGCCCGTCGCGCCGGAGCCCACACCCACCACCGTCGAGGACATATTCAGCCTGCACCGTCCGCCAAAGATCTGGTAAACGAGGAACTGATTTCGTTTTTTGTGCAGAGCGGGAGCGGCCGGCAGTACGGGCACTGGAAGATCGTCGTACAGACCGCCATGGCTGTGCTTCTGCTGTCACTGCTTGTGAAAGTAAAACTCAGAAATCGATCCATTTGTATTCATTTATCGACTCCAAGTTCCAATCATTAGTTCATTACGCTTCCTTGCTATGATAGCGATTCATCGTTTAGGCTGGATCTCACCGAAACGGAGAGTAACACAACGATGCTCCATAAGACTAAAAAATGTCGGTTTCTGATCTCCTCGTTACAGTGTTTGGCCTTGATTAATTTCAGAATTCCAGTGCCAAATCCAAATCGACTAGCAGTAGACGACCCAACAACATCACCGGCGGGCGAGCAAGAAGAACCCGTCCGCGGCTCCGCTCGCAGGCAACCTCGTATTTCTTTTGCACAGAGGGCAGGTGACGAAGGACCGAAACAGGAAGAAGAAACAAATTAAATCTAAGTTAGTTGGAGCTCTTGGCCCACAAGGACACGTGGCACTCACCTATTCGCCCTGCACAATAATTCCTGCTGGGAACCCAGCAGGTGAGCCGAACCCAACCTCATGGTGGAAGCATGCAAGAACGCCTCGAGCTACAGCCTCAACCCAGATAATGTCGCGCAGGAATTCTGCTTGTCGATCCTCCGGTCAAACAATCGGAGCTTCGAGGCTAAGGACCTCAATAGCCTGGTACTCGTCGCCATCGACATCCTTAAAGGCCGCATCGCTCCTGCTCGCGGAAAGGTTGAGAAAATGCTACAAAATGCCAAGAAGGGCACAGTGACGATGCGCGCCCTCAGTTTTTGCAAGTTGGACTATGATGGCATGGTGAGAGTCCTAAACATATGTGATGCCATGATCAGGGACTACCACGGAGACAACAGCGGGCTACCGTCCTTTGAGCTACCTCGTTGCGTGGAGAGGGTGATGATCCCTGCCGAAAACTGCGGGTCTGAACTTGAGAGAGATATGCCAGGGGCGGAGGCTTTGGTCAATGAAAATGCTGAGCTGGTCATGTTGGTCAATCTCAACTATGCCTTGCTAGCACAATATGATGATAATTAAGTTAATGTTTGTTCTTATCTGCGAGAAATTATATACTAGTGACATAAATTTTAATTTAATAGCAAATAATAATAAAAAATATGTTGTGGCATTAATTGTACTCTCATCCTACCTTATTTACCATAAGTATTTTTTCAGTGCTCGTAGGTGAATTTTATTGGCTCATAGAGCAGTATCAAGAAGATACAAACCCAAAGAATACACACCCGGCCTCTGCATAGTTAGAATGCACACAGCCAACACCAACACACGCACATAAAAAACACGCCAACAGATAGTAAAGTTATATCTATACCTATTATTAAAGGGACTATGTATTCTTGGTTTAGTTTAGTCCTTTCCGTTGATTTTGTTTGGTTTGAGCGCACACTAATGTTTTTCGTACAATAGCTCTACACAAGCTAAGCCATCTGGGCCAGGTACTTGTACGTTGATGGACCCTCTATGGGCTTCAGTAGAGACCGCGAAAAATAATTGGGTCAAAATAAATGAACATAGTGAGAACTGAACAAAGGGCCTCTTGTCTGGTTCTTTGATGTAACAACCAACAAGCTCTGCATCTCCCACCTTACTCTTTTACAATGATTCCCACGAGTAAATATATGAGCGGCCCCATGAATCAGCCAACGGACGGTTAAAACAAAGGAGAGCAGTCCTCATGTTTAGGGAGAGCTAATTAAGTGAATAAGCTAATTAAAAGAAGGATTGTGGGTTTAAATAGAATAATTAAACAGATGGCTAATTAAAGAAAGTATTATAGGTAACCGGTGGAACAGCTAAAAGAAAGATTGTGGGCTTAATAAATAGAATATTCAAATAGATGGGGCTAATTAAAGGAAGGATTTGAGGTAAAAGGTAGGATAATTAAAAGGAAGGGTCCGTAGGCTTCAATGTGGTGAGGCTACTAAATTAGAAAGGGAAGGATTTGATTCCCGACAAAATGGGGTGAGCACGTCATGGTAATTAATGGAAGGATTATACTTAAATGGAATTAGTGGGAGATTAAGGGCTCCACAACGATACCTCCAAGGAGGAGGACGACATCCGTGGATGCCGCTACCGCCGGCAAAGACAAGGTCGATGCATGATTTTCATCAGGAGCCGAGCCTTCCACCAACAATCCCAGGATCCGAGGCCACCAGCGCCACGGAGCATCACAGCCCCATGCGAACACTACCAACAACGAGTATGTCAAAGCTGCACGCAGGAACTCGGCGAGCACACGCCAACCTGGCCAGTCTGCACAGCCGCTCGAAGACCCTGGGCGAGCCAAGCTGGATCTGGCCATCCTCTACTTCCGTGCGCAGAGCTGGGCGATCCTCCGCACCGCAGCGCACAAGAAAGGCCGAGGGAAAGCCGGACATAGCCGGTCCGCACTGCAGCACGCAGAACTGGGCGGGATCCGAGCCAAATTGCGTCGTCCGCACCACCGCGCGCAAGACCAAGAGTACTCGTGCTGAATCTGGTCTGCGCAAGCCTCATGAAGCCCCAAGCAGACTGGACGGCGCCACCGCTCAAGGGAGCCGGCGTGTACGTGCTTGAAGGAGAATCACCACCAGCAACACCGACTCCACCACTACTGCCTCCACACGCCAAAAACGCAGCCGACCCAGGCACGAAACGCAGCCATCTGATTAGTAGGCCCGCGGCGCCAAACCATCCTGCCGTGAGCGAGCTAACGGCTAGATTTGGCCGGCCGACCCCGTTCCTATGGTGCCAGAGGCCTCCTCTCGCCAACGGCGCGCACGGCAGCACCCCCGCCTCGCCCTTCAGCCACAAGTCGGCAGAGGCCAGATCTGCCCCGACCGACCGCTAAGACCCCGCGCCTGTCGAACCCGCGACCTCCTCACGCCGGCGGCGCGCGCGCTCCGCCACTCGCCGCCATGGCGCGTCGGGCAGCGCCAGCCCGCGCCCAGTCACACGCCGCAGCGCCCCTCGCCTTCGCTTAGTGCAGCAGCCCTGCGCAGCCCGCCTCGCTTGCAGGGAAGGTAAACCTACTGCCGCCGACGCCGCGCGGACTTTGCCCTGCAGCACTCGCCGGCGGCGGCGGGGAGAGGAAGGCCGGAGGTGCGATGGCGCCCGGCGGCTAGGGTTAGCGCCAGGGTCGCTCACGGGGAGCGGCATGGGGCTCGGTCTACCTAAGCGGCACGGGGCTAGTCTATCTAACTGTGAGTGAAACTAGTACAATGGATGGGACTGTGACAGTTTTCGAGAGAAAAATATATGCGACTGAGAGCTGAATGTGACAGAGCTGTAGAGGGAGGCCGCATTCGCACTCTTCACACATGGGAGAGATCCTATCCATCTGACACGGTCTGGCCCTTCTCTAGCCCGTGACTCCATTCCAAAAAAAACAGTCTAGTTCTTTTCTCTCTCTATCTGTTCATTTCTTTTCTTTTCTCACGTCTCATGGACACATTCTCTTTCATATAATCTCTTTCAATCACAGTGAAGAATACACGTTCTCTCTCCTACTTTTCTCTCATCTCTCTCACTGGCTCACAATAAAAAAAGCCATCTAC
Source organism: Triticum aestivum (assembly GCF_018294505.1). Classification (NCBI taxonomy): domain Eukaryota; kingdom Viridiplantae; phylum Streptophyta; class Magnoliopsida; order Poales; family Poaceae; genus Triticum; species Triticum aestivum. Next base: position 723,116,535 of record NC_057803.1, on the reverse strand, counting down.
TCTCTCTGACACTAAAACCTCTCTCACTGAAGAGTGTGTTGCACGCCAGTTAGAGCATCTCCAACAGCCGCCCAACGCACCGCGCGCTAAAAACTACTTTGCCGTGCGCGCATCATCTGGTTTTGCACGGCCTGCAGCGCTGGCTCCAACAGCCGCTCTAAAATGCAGCGCGCGCCGCTCCAACAGCGCGCAAAAAATGCAGCGCACGCGACTCGCCGGGCATTGCATATATTGCATGAACACAAATGGATTTCAAACATTCAAAATGCAATGAACATGGACATATAAATTTCACACAAACAAGTTGATGAATAAAAGTGTTGGGGAACGTTCAAGAAAATTAAAATTTTCCTACGGTTTCACCAAGATCCATCTATGAGTTCATCTAAGCAACGAGTCATGGGAGAGAGATTGCATCTACATACCACTTGTAGATCGCGTGTGGAAGCGTTCAAGAGAACGGTGATGATGGAGTCGTACTCGCCGTGATTCAAATCACCGATGACCAAGTGCCGAATGGACAGCACCTCCGCGTTCAACACACGTATGGAGCGGATGACGTCTCCTCCTTCTTGATCCAGCAAGGGGGAAGGAGAGGTTGATGATGATCCAGCAGGACAACGGCGTTGTGGTGGATGCAGCAGAACTCCGGCAGGGCTTCACCAAGCTGCTGCGGGAGGAGGACGAGGTGTAGCAGGGGAGGGAGGCGCCAAGACACAAGGGTGCGGCTGCCCTCCCCCCTGCCCTCCTTTATATACGCCCCCAGGGGGGCGCCGGCCCTGGGAGATGCAATCTCCCAAGGGGGCGGCGGCCAGGGGGTGGAGTGCCCCCCCAAGGCAAGTGGTGCGCCCCCCCCCACCACCACCTAGGGTTTCCAACCCTAGGCGCAGGGGGGGCAAGGGGGGGCGCACCAGCCCACTAGGGGCTGGTTCCCCTCCCACTTCAGCCCACGGGGCCCTCCGGGATAGGTGGCCCCATCCGGTGGACCCCGGGACCCTTCTGGTGGTCCCGGTACAATACCGGGTGACCCTGAAACTTTCCCGATGGCCGAAACAACACTTCCTATATATAATTCTTTACCTCCGGACCATTCCGGAACTCCTCGTGATGTCCGGGATCTCATCCGGGACTCCGAACAACATTCGTTTTGCTGCATACTCATATTCATACAACCCTAGCGCCACCGAACCTTAAGTGTGTAGACCCTACGGGTTCGGGAGACATGCAGACATGACCGAGACGGCTCTCCGGTCAATAACCAACAGCGGGATCTGGATACCCATGTTGGCTCCCACATACTCCTCGATGTCAAGGATTCAAGCAACCCCATATACTATTCCCTTTGTCAGACAGTATGTTACTTGCCCGAGATTCGATCGTCGGTATCCCAATACCTTGTTCAATCTCGTTACCGGCAAGTCACTTTACTCGTACCGTAATGCATGATCCCGTGACCAGACACTTGGTCACTTTGAGCTCATTATGATGATGCACTACCGAGTGGGCCCAGTGACACCTCTCCGTAATACGGAGTGACAAATCCCAGTCTCGATCTGTGTCAACCCAACAGACACTTTCGGAGATACCTGTAGTGCACCTTTATAGTCACCCAGTTACATTGTGACGTTTGGTACACCCAAAGCACTCCTACTGTATCTGGGAGTTACACGATCTCATGGTCTAAGGAAGAGATACTTGACATTGGAAAAGCTCTAGCAAAACGAACTACACGATTTTTTGCTATGCTTAGGATTGGGTCTTGTCCATCACATCATTCTCCTAATGATGTGAACCCATTGTCAACGACATCTAATGTCCATAGTCAGGAAACCATGACTATCTGTTGACCAACGAGCTAGTCAACTAGAGGCTTACTAGGGACGTATTGTGGTCTATGTATTCACACGTGTATTACGATTTCCGGATAATACAATTATAGCATGAATAAAAGACAATTATCATGAACAAGGAAATATAATAATAATCCTTTTATTGCCTCTAGGGCATATTTCCAACAGTCTCAAACTTGCACTAGAGTCAATAATCTAGTTACATTGTGACGAATCGAACACCCATAGAGTTCTGGTGTTGATCATGTTTTGCTCGCGGAAGAGGTTTAGTTAACGGATCTGCGACATTCAGATCCGTATGTACTTTGCAAATATTTATGTCTCCATCTTGAACATTTTCACGGATGGAGTTAAAACGATGCTTGATGTGCCTAGTCTTCTTGTGAAACCTGAGCTCCTTGGCAAGGGCAATAGCTCCAGTGTTGTCACAGAAGAGTTTGATCGGCCCCGACGCATTGGGTATGACTCCTAGGTCGGGTATGAACTCCTTCACCCATATTGCTTCATGCGCTGCCTCCAAGGCTGCCATGTACTCCGCTTCACATGTAGATCCCGCCACGACGCTCTGCTTGCAGCTGCACCAGCTTACTGCCCCACCATTCAACATATACACTTATCCGGTTTGTGACTTAGAGTCATCCAGATCTGTGTCGAAGCTAGCATCGACGTAACCCTTTACGACGAGCTCTTCATCACCTCCATAAACGAGAAACATGTCCTTTGTCCTTTTCAAGTACTTTAGGATATTCTTGACTGCTGTCCAGTGTTCCTTGTCGGGATTACTTTGGTACCTTCCTACCAAACTTACGACAAGGTTTACATCAGGTCTGGCACACAGCATGGCATACATAATAGATCCTATGGCTGAGGCATAGGGGATGACACTCATCTATTCTTTATCTTTTGCCGTGGTCGGGCATTGAGCCGAGCTCAATCTCACACCTTGCAATACAGGCAAGAACCCTTTCTTGGACTGATCCATTTTGAACTTCTTCAAAATCTTATCAAGGTATGTGCTTTGTGAAAGACCTATGAGGCGTCTCGATCTATCCCTATAGATTTTGATGCCTAATATGTAAGCAGCTTCTCCAAGGTCCTTCATTGAAAAACACTTATTCAAGTAGGCCTTAATGCTGTCCAAGAATTCTATATCATTTCCCATCAAAAGTATGTCATCTACATATAATATGAGAAATGCTACAGAGCTCCCACTCACTTTCTTGTAAACGCAGGCTTCTCCATAAGTCTGCATAAACCCAAACGCTTTGATCATCTCATCAAAGCGAATGTTCCAACTCCGAGATGCTTGCACCAGCCCATAAATGGATCGCTGGAGCTTGCATACTTTGTTAGCATTCTTAGGATCGACAAAACCTTCCGGCTGCATCATATACAGCTCTTTCTTAAGATAACCGTTAAGGAATGCCGTTTTGACGTTCATCTGCCATATCTCATAATCATAGTATGCGGCAATTGCTAACATGATTCGGACGGACTTAAGCTTCGCTATGGGAGAGAAAGTCTCATCATAGTCAATCCCTTGAACTTGCCGATAACCCTTAGCGACAAGTCGAGCTTTATAGATGGTGACATTACCATCCGCGTCCGTCTTCTTCTTAAAGATCCATTTGTTTTCTATCGCTCGCCGATCATCGGGCAAGTCAGTCAAAGTCCATACTTTGTTTTCATACATGGATTCTATCTCGGATTGCATGGCTTCTAGCCATTCGTTGGAATCTGGGCCCGCCATCGCTTCTTCATAGTTCGAAGGTTCACAGTTGTCTAACAACATGATTTCCAGGACAGGGTTGCCATACCACTCTGGTGTGGAACGTGTCCTTGTGGACCTACGAAGTTCAGTAGCAACTTGATTAGAAGTACCTTGATCATCATCATTAATTTCCTCTTCAGTCGGTGTAGGCACCACAGGAACATTTTCCTGAGCTGCACTACTTTCCGGTTCAAGAGGTAGTACTTCATCGAGTTCTACTTTCCTCCCACTTACTCCTTTCGAGAGAAACTCTTTTTCCATAAAGGATCCGTTCTTGGCAACAAAGATCTTGCCTTCGGATCTTAAGTAGAAGGTATACCCAATGGTTTCCTTAGGGTATCCTATGAAGACGCATTTTTCCGACTTGGGTTCGAGCTTTTCAGGTTGAAGTTTCTTGACATAAGCATCGCATCCCCAAACTTTTAGAAACGACAGCTTAGGTTTCTTCCCAAACCATAATTCATACGGTGTCGTCTCAACGGATTTAGATGGTGCCCTATTTAAAGTGAATGTAGTTGTCTCTAGAGCATATCCCCAAAATGATAGCGGTAAATCGGTAAGAGACATCATAAATTGCACCATATCCAATAGAGAGTGATTATGATGTTCGGACACACCATTACGCTGAGGTGTTCCAGGCGGCGTGAGTTGTGAAACGATTCCACATTTTCTTAAGTGTGTACCAAATTCGTGACTTAAATATTCTCCTCCACGATCTGATCGTAAGAATTTTATCTTTCGGTCACGTTGATTCTCTACTTCATTCTGACATTCCTTGAACTTTTCAAAGGTCTCGGACTTGTGTTTCATCAAGTAGACATACCCATATCTACTCAAGTCATCAGTGAGAGTGAGAACATAATGATATCCTCCGCGAGCCTCAACGCTCATTGGACCACACACATCAGTATGTATGATTTCCAATAAGTTGGTTGCTCGCTCGATTGTTCCGGAGAACGGGGTCTTGGTCATTTTGCCCATGAGGCATGGTTCTCATGTGTCAAATGATTTATAATCCAGAGACTCCAAAAGTCCATCAGCATGGAGCTTCTTCATGCGCTTGCCACCAATGTGACCAAGGCGGCAGTGCCACAAGTATGTGGGACTATCGTTATCAACTTTACATCTTTTGTTATTCACACTATGAATATGTGTAACATTACGTTCGCGATTCATTAAGAATAAACCATTGAACATCGGGGCATGACCATAAAACATATCTCTTATATAAATAGAACAACCATTATTCTCGGATTTAAATGAGTAGCCATCTCATATCAAACGAGATCCAGATACAATGTTCATGCTCAAACTTGGCACTAAATAACAATTATTGAGGTTTAAAACTAATCCCGTAGGTAAATGTAGAGGTAGCGTGCCGACGGCGATCACATCGACCTTGGAACCATTCTCGACGCGCATCGTCACCTCGTCCTTCGTCAGTCTCCGCTTATTCCGCAGCTCCTGTTGTGAGTTACAAATATGAGCAACGGCACCGGTATCAAATACCCAGGAGTTACTACGAGTACTGGTAAGGTACACATCAATTACATGTATATCACATATACCTTTGGTGTTGCCGCCTTCTTGTCCGCTAAGTATTTGGGGCAGTTCCGCTTCCAGTGACCCTTCCCTTTGCAATAAAACCACTCAGTCTCAGGCTTGGGTCCATGCTTTGACTTCTTCCCGGCAACTGGCTTACCGGGCGCGGCAACATCTTTGCCGTCCTTCTTGAAGTTCTTCTTACCCTTGCCCTTCTTGAACTTAGTGGTCTTATTGACCATCAACACTTGATGTTCTTTCTTGATTTCAACCTCTGCTGACTTCAGCATTGAAAATACTTCAGGAATGGTCTTCACCATCCCCTGCATATTGTAGTTCAACACAAAGCTCTTGTAGCTCGGTGGGAGCGACTGAAGGATTCTGTCAATGACCGCCTCGTCCGGGAGGTTGATCTCCAGCTGGGACAAGCGGTTGTGCAACCCAGACATTTTGAGTATGTGCTCACTGACAGAACTGTTTTCCTCCATCTTACAACTATAGAACTTGTCGGAGACTTCATAGCTCTCGACCCGGGCATGAGCTTGAAAACCCATTTTCAGCTCCTCGAACATCTCATATGCTCCGTGTCGCTCAAAACGCTTTTGGAGCCCCGGTTCTAAGCTGTAAAGCATGCCCCACTAAACGAGTGAGTAATCATCAGCACGTGATTGCCAAGTGTTCATAACGTCTTGGTTCTCTGGGATGGGTGCTTCACCTAGCGGTGCATCTCGGACATAATCTTTCTTGGCTGCTATGAGGATGATCCTCAGGTTCCGGACCCAGTCCGAATAGTTGCTGCCATCATCTTTCAGCTTGGTTTTCTCTAGGAACGCGTTGAAGTTCATGTTGACATGAGCGTTGGCCATTTGATCTACAAGACATATTTTGCAAAGACTTTAGACTAAGTTCATGATAATTAAGTTCATCTAATCAAATTATTTAAGGAACTCCCACTCAGATTGACATCCCTCTAGTCATCTAAGTGTCACACGATCCGAGTCGACTAGGCCGTGCCCGATCATCACGTGAGACGGACTAGTCATCATCGGTGAACATCTTCATGTTGATCGTATCTTCCATACGACTCATGTTCGACCTTTCGGTCTCTTGTGTTCCGAGGCCATGTCTGTACATGCTAGGCTCGTCAAGTTAACCCTAAGTGTTTCTGCATGTGTAAAACTGTCTTACACCCGTTGTATGTGAACGTAAGGATCTATCACACCCGATCATCACGAGGTGCTTCAAAACGACGAACTTTAGCAACGGCCCACAGTTAGGGGGAACACTTTCTTGAAATTATTATAAGGGATCATCTTATTTACTACCGTCGTTCTAAGTAAACAAGATGCATAAACATAATAAACATCACATGCAATTATATAAAGTAGTGACATGATATGGCCAATATCATATAGCTCCTTCGATCTCCATCTTCAGGGCTCCATGATCATCTTTGTCACCGGCATGACACCATGATCTCCATCATCATGATCTCCATCATCGTGTCTTCATCAAGTTGTCACGCCAACGACTACTTCTACTTCTATGGCTAACGCGTTTAGCAATAAAGTAAAGTAATTTACATGGTGTTCTTTAATGACACGCAGGTCATACAAAATAAAGACAACTCCTATGGCTCTTGCCGGTTGTCACACTCATCGACATGCAAGTCATGATTCCTATTACAAGAACATGATCTCATACATCACAATATATCATTCATCATTCATCACAACTTCTGGCCATATCACATCACATGACAATTGCTGCAAAAACAAGTTAAACGTCCTCTAATTGTTGTTGCATCTTTTACATGGCTGCAATTGGGTTCTAGCAAGAACGTTTTCTTACCTACGAATAACCACAACGTGATTTTGTCAACTTCTATTTACCCTTCATAAGGACCCTTTTCATCTAATCCGCTCCAACTAAAGTAGGAGAGACAGACACCCGCTAGCCACCTTATGCAACTAGTGCATGTCAGTCGGTGGAACCTGTCTCACGTAAGCGTACGTGTAAGGTCGGTCCGGGCCGCTTCATCCCACAATACCGCTGAAGCAAGAAAAGACTAGTAGCGACAAGCAAGTTGACAAGATCTACGCCCACAACAAAATTGTGTTCTACTCATGCAATAGAGAACTACGCATAGACCTAGCTCATGATGCCACTGTTGGGGAACGTTGCAGAAAATTAAAATTTTCCTACGGTTTCACCAAGATCCATCTATGAGTTCATCTAAGCAATGAGTCATGGGAGAGAGATTGCATCTACATACCACTTGTAGGTCGCGTGCGGAAGCGTTCAAGAGAACGGTGATGATGGAGTCGTACTCGTCGTGATTCAAATCACCGATGACCAAGTGCCGAACGGACAGCACTCCGCGTTCAACACACGTACGGAGCGGATGACGTCTCCTCCTTCTTGATCCAGCAAGGGGGAAGGAGAGGTTGATGATGATCCAGCAGCACAACGGCGTGGTGGTGGATGCAGCAGAACTCCGGCAGGGCTTCGCCAAGCTGCTGCGGAGGAGGACGAGGTGTAGCAGGGGAGGGAGGCGCCAAGACACAAGGGTGCGGCTGCCCTCCCCCTGCCCTCCTTTATATAGGCCCCCAGGGGGGGCGCCGGCCCTGGGAGATGCAATCTCCCAAGGGGCCGGCGGCCAGGGGGGTGGAGTGCCCCCCAAGGCAAGTGGTGCCCCCCCACCTAGGGTTTCCAACCCTAGGCGCGGGGGGGCCAAGGGGGGGGCGCACCAGCCCCTAGGGGCTGGTTCCCCTCCCACTTCAGCCCACGGGGCCCTCCAGGATAGGTGGCCCCACCCGGTGGACCCCCGGGACCCTTCCGGTGGTCCCGGTACAATACCGGGTGACCCCGAAACTTTCCCGATGGCCGAAACAACACTTCCTATATATAATTCTTTACCTCCGGACCATTACGGAACTCCTCGTGACGTTCGGGATCTCATCCGGGACTCCGAACAACATTCGGTTTGCTGCATACTCATATTCATACAACCCTAGCGTCACCGAACCTTAAGTGTGTAGACCCTACGGGTTCGGGAGACATGCAGACATGACCGAGACGGCTCTCCGGTCAATAACCAACAGCGGGATGTGGATACCCATGTTGGCACCCACATACTCCTCGATGATCTCATCGGATGAACCACGATGTCGAGGATTCAAGCAACCCCGTATACTATTCCCTTTGTCAGACGGTATGTTACTTGCCCGAGATTCGATCGTCGGTATCGCAATACCTTGTTCAATCTCGTTACCGGCAAGTCACTTTACTCGTACCGTAATGCATGATCCCGTGACCAGACACTTGGTCACTTTGAGCTCATTATGATGATGCACTACCGAGTGGGCCCAGTGACACCTCTCCGTAATACGGAGTGACAAATCCCAGTCTCGATCCGTGTCAACCCAATAGACACTTTCGGAAATACCTATAGTGCACCTTTATAGTCACCCAGTTACGTTGTGACGTTTGGTACACCCAAAGCACTCCTACTGTATCCGGGAGTTACACGATCTCATGGTCTAAGGAAGAGATACTTGACATTGGAAAAGCTGTAGGAAAATGAACTACACGATCTTGTGCTATGCTTAGGATTGGGTCTTGTCCATCACATCATTCTCCTAATGATGTGATCCCGTTGTCAACGACATCTAATGTCCATAGTCAGGAAACCATGACTATCTATTGACCAACGAGCTAGTCAACTAGAGGCTTACTAGGGACGTATTGTGGTCTATGTATTCACACGTGTATTACGATTTCCGGATAATACAATTATAGCATGAATAAAAGACAATTATCAGGAACAAGGAAATATAATAATATTCCTTTTATTATTGCCTCTAGGGCATATTTCCAACAAAAAGTTCATGCCCACAAGTTCAAAATCATGCCCACAAGTTCATCCAACCAAGTTCAAAATGCAAACCAAGTTCATGAAACAAACGAAAGACTCATGAAGCCTCGTCCTCGTCTTCGTCCTCATCTTCAGAAGATGATTCTTCCTCCTCCGAAGATTATTCTTCCTCCTCATCATCATTGTCATGCACCGCATCACATGAAGCTCGGATGGTGTTGGCAAGATCTTCAACGACATCTTCATGGGAAGGTGTGTGAGGCACACCGGAAGACATTCCGCCCATGGCGGCCAGTGGTGGACCCATGCCTCCCATGAGAGAAGCAAA
>NC_057803.1:723075197-723106975 GCF_018294505.1 Triticum aestivum | reverse complement strand
TGCCTCCCATGGTCTCCCATGCCACCCATGCCACCCATGCCTCCCATGCCACCCACGCCTCCCACCCATGCCGGGGGGGTGCTCCAAAGCCACCCATGCAACCCATGCCTCCCATGCCACCCACCGGGACCGAAGTGATCTCTCGGAGCGGTCAATTCCACTCATGTTGCGAACATCAAAGTGTTCTTTCATCCGCCCCCAATAAGCGTCTCTACTTTGATCACCTCCAACGGATGGACCCCTCGACACTTGCAACCAAGTATTGCATAGTAAGATGTCATCGGCGTTGGTGTAATTGCCCGCTCTTCCTTTCGGCGCGTCGATAATGCCCTCACCATCCTCGTCCACCTCAAACTCGTGCTCTTCAAAATGCATGTCATTGGTTTGAGACCAATGCGAATTGTTGGAGCCAACACCCATAGTTGACATGTATGCATCATTGTTGACACTACAAAAAATATAGAACAATGCAAATAAGCTATCTATATGGATGCATTCAAAAAATAACAAGAAAAGAACAATTGGAAAAAAATTCTACCTTTGGGGCATATCGTCGAACACGTTGTGCGCGTCGGCGGCCGGCTCAACGACTGAGCTCGCCGGCGCTTCGGTAGCCGCCGCGCCCGTCACATGCCCTGCAAGCTTCTTTCTCCTCGCCTTCGAGGTGCCGGAGCCGTCAGCCGCCTTGTTCTTCTTCGCGGATGTCTTGCCCTTCTTCGGCCGCGCCGCATTGGGAAGCTTCGAGGGGGCGGCGGCGGCACGGGACGGCGCTGGCGCGACGCCACCCGCCGCCGTGGTCATCCGCGGCGGCATGAAGAGCCCGCGCGCGAGGCCGATGCTCGGAGGAGCTCCAGCAGTGGCGAGGCCAACACTCCCCGCGCTTGGATTTCCAGCGGCGGCGGCGGCGGGGGAGGGGTCGCGGCTGTAGGATGGGGTGAGCGGGCCAGGGTGCCGGCGCATGCGTCCATCGGGTCAAGTTCGAGCTTCAATAGAACTTTGAGGCGCGAGCTTCAGTAGAACTTTGCGGCGCGAGCTGTTATTGTGCTCTGCATCGCTCAGAAGCTGGCACACATCTCGGTGGACTTCGGTGGCTGTGATTGTGGGTACCGTGAAGCTCGAGCTTCAATAGAACTTTGCGTTCCTATATGAGATGGGCGGCGCCGGCCAGGGGCGCAAAGGTTGGAGCGGCACGAGCACAACATGACCCAACGTAGCAGCTGCGGGTGGTGGCCACTGGCCACCCAGGTCGTTCTATGAAGTCCGTCCATGCTGGCGTGCCGCTCTGGCGCGCCTCAGCGCCGACGACCTCTGGTGCATCAACCGGCTCGCCGACGGCTATAGCCACGGCCTGCACGGCGGCTGGACGAAGGCGCCGCCTGGGCGCTCCATCTTTGTTAACATTGAGTTTTCTGCTGCGTCTGATCTGTCCCGCTCCTTGCAGAGCACCGTGCAACTTTGTCAACAGAACAGGCCAGACTGGAAAACTGGTAGCCTTTTTGGTGTCTTTGGGCCGCTTTTGCTCCATGGCTTCCTGCTAGTTTGCTCTTACTAGATCTCTGGACTTCTTATGGACTTCCTGCTACGCTGTTGCTGGCGACTTGGCTTCCCTGGCCCCATTCGAGGTCGACCTTGGGATTCACAGATCTGCCAACAACAGAAACAGATAGCGATCCAAGGACATTTGTAAGTGGGTTGAAATTTGATAATGTTCTGCTTTCTCTTCACCGCAATTTATAAGTAGAACTGTGAATGCAAACCATAATTTCGTATTGAATATAGATTAGTGTTTTCAGGATATGAAAAAAATCATTTCAGAAGCCTGTCTAACGCGAGCTGTATCAAAATGCATGGATAGCATATGTGTATACTGACTTTTCTTCTAATGCCTGTACTTTTTCTCCATGAAGTACTTGTTTGTTTAACGGTAATTTTCAGGTCATGTTCCTTAAGACATTACTGGGACTGGTGAAAACTGGACAAGGATGATACCGTACTTTTTCTCCATGAAGTACTTATCAAATATTTGAACTATGAAGCAGGTATAGTTTCCACAATTTTGTTTGATCCTAACACTTGATTGTATCGAGTCGTTTTCTTAGTTTGCTTTGCGGAAATATGGCCTTCAGCTGCGGCCCTACAACTATGTTGCATTATCCTTTTGAAACATACATGCTATTCGCTAAACTGGGAAACACTAGACATTAGGTACGTTTCTTCATCATCTTTCAGATTTTGTTGATATATTCCAGTTAGTATTTATCTCATGTTCTTTTTAGTATTTTCAGGAAGTGTGCCTAGCATGGTATTAAGTCCTCTAGGTGTAAGGCTACAACCTTAGGTTCTGGCAAAAAAGCTCTTTCACTGAGTTTGCAATTGACCCACGGCAAACAGTGGAGAAACAGAGTATTTTTAAAGCATTTTCAGTAGGCTCCTATTTAGATATAGTAGATTAGTACCTTATTTGTTCCTGTTGGAGTGTACTGGTGATAGAATGGTCGACTGTAATTTGTTAGTTTTGTTTGATGATGTTGCATTCAAGCAAACAATATGTGACTGGGGGCTTCTTTATTTCCATGGAGTTGTGATGTGAATCAACACTCAGGGCCAACATTCACACGTCAAATGAACTATAGTATTCCGCAGCAACGCGCGGGACACCATCTAGTCCTTATCATAAATGACAACATTTTCTTGGCACCTCAACCCATCAATTCAATCTGACTTACGCAAGTCATCCCATAGGATGCAGCAAATTAGCGCGTCACCTCTCGTGGCCGCCATATTACTTCATAAAAATCACACTCATACTCTGATCCCGTAGACCGTAACATATTGCAGTCTATTAACGACTGATCATGGGGACACATGAGCTTAACGAGATTCAAACGAACAGAGCCGGTCAGTTTTTTTTTTTTTTTGCTCGGTAAGCTTAACGAGCCGAGCAGCTCATTAATCCGCCCATGAGTTCTCAAAAAAATTATATCAAATTGGAGCTAGTAACCAATCCCAACATGGAAATCCGAACTTTCTCAGCCTAGAAAAGGATAAGAAAGAAAAAATGAAGTAAAAATAATTAAGAATTTCAGTATCTTTAGTATCTAAGTATAAATACTAGAGGTGGCATGCACGTCGTTTATTCTTATGCAACTCACAGCATGTCTTAGAACACATGCATATACATAGCAACTAGAATTCAGTGATTACTTCTACTCCTACTCGGACAGTGGCATTGTTCCCGTGTTTATATCTACAGAAAATCAACATGTATAAACATTAGCCCTCTCTTTTTAGGCGAGGTATAAACATTAGCACTCACGGCACCCTCCAACTCTAGGGCGGTGGGATATTCATATATCAAGTCTCAAGCTAGATTGCCCTCCTTGAGAAGCCTGGCTTTGCGCTCTTCCGATAACATGCCTGCGAAATAGATCAGCTCCTCCTCGTTGGTGCCCCTATTCTTCGAGTCAAGCTCGTTCTTGCCGGTTTCGACGTTCACCTTGCACACCTGCCTCTTCAGCAACGACTTGCCAATTTCAACGAGCCTGTTGAGGTTCTCCGGCGTGGACACATCAACAGAGGCTGTTTCACCATTGAGCCCATCGTCATGGATCCGGAGGTAGCGCTTCTCGCAGTGAAGCGCCTGGAAAAGCACAGAGGCATGGATGTCGACGAGGTCGGTACTAGCCTGGCTGAAGCTGTCGATGATGGGAGTGGCACCCCTGTTGTAGAGCCACCCGAGGACGCCCCACTTGCTGCACTGGGCAACGTCAAACTTCTCCTCGATCTTAGCCGCTCCAGTGCCCAATGAAAGGATCATGAACTTGCCGTAGTCCGCCGGCTTGATAGGAAAGAAGTCAGGGTTTCCCATCAATATCTGTTTGCTCACGTCGGTCATTGCCAGCAACGTCTGTACCCATGACATTTTTCAAATATTAGATAGAGAACAATGCTTTGATACCACAACATATAATCGTACCACATAGGTTAGCGTTGTAGATTAGGGATGTAAGTAAGGTGGGTTGACACACACTATACAAATATAGTGCTAATTATAGATAAGTGATGAGCTAATTGATGTGTTTTAACAGAACAACGTACTTATAAGCCTAATTAATAGAGGTTGTTAGCTAAGTCTCATCAAGCCTCAATCACATTCATTGTTGTTCGAGTTGACATGCATGCACAACTCACCGGATTGTTTGACGCGACACCTCCGTCGATGAGGTTGAAGGCTCGTGGCTTACCCTCCTCATCCTTCGTTTCAAAATGGTGGCCGGGGAGGTAGGTCGGTGCGGCAGACGTGCCGATGCAGACATCTGATAGAAGAGCGTTCTTGGAGACATCCTTCATGGCCTGCACATTTTAATTAGGTAATTAGCAATGCGCACAGAGAGAGAGATAGAGTCAGACATGGACGTAGCCCCATAGGTTTCTGTTTATAACATACATCGTAAGTTGAGAAGATTGTAGGCTGCAGAAGCTTTATGTCGAAGGTGGGGATCACAATGTTTGAAAGCGTCTGATCGACTCGCGTGTCGCCGAGCAGCTCCTTGACGACCGAGCGGAGGTGCTCACCGTTGTACTTTGGTCCGGTCATGGTCTTCAACAACCCGAAAGGCCCTTTGCTACAAACATGGTTGATCATCTATTAAGATACTATAAGCTCTCCTGATTGGAGCATACAGGTGGGTCGTGGTTTGTGGGGATCACTGGCTCCGCCAGTGAGGTTGTGTGTTGTTGCTTCCTGTTTGTTTTTTCTATTTAATATTTTCATTTTTTATATTTATTAATTTTATTTTTGTGAAATTTTTGAAAGCTATGAACATTTTTGCAAATTCAATAATAAATTAAATTTATGAGTATTTCTGAAGTTCATGAACATTCTTAAAGTTTGTGGATATTTTTAAATTTGTGAACTTTATTTCAAATTTGTAAATATATTTTCAGATCCATGAATATTTTATAAATATCCAAACATTTGTTTTACAATTCGTGGTTGGAACATTTTCTAAATCCTAGTAACGTATTAAGCTCTCTAGATTCGGAGCCCCCGGTGCATCGTGAGTGTGGGAGCGGGATAGCTGGCCACAACCATGACGGTGTGTGTCGTTGGTTGATGGTTCATGTTTGTTTATTCTTTTAGTATTAATTGGTTTACTTTTCCTTGTTTTATTTTTTTCACATTTGAATTCATCAACATTTATTTAAATATGAGAACACTTTAAAAAATTGTAAACATTTTCATAAACCCAAGAAATAAATAAATTTATTAATACTTTAAAGGTTCATGAACATTTCCAAAGTTTGTTTTTTTTAATATGTGAACTCTATTTCAGATTTGTTAATATATTTTTCCAATCTATGGAAATATTTTAAATATCTGAACATTTTTAAAATTCATGTTTTTTAATTTGGAAAATTTTAAAAAATCCAAAAAAATTAAAATCCGTGAACGTCTTTAAATTTAATGAATTTTTCAAATATAAAATGATAGCGAGCTTATTGTACGATAGCAGCGGAGCGAGATGGAAAAAATGCTAAGCAAGCAAGTTGAGCAGGGAGTCGAGCTGAGCGGGTGGGAGCTTTGCGGGCCAGCCCAAAAGTCTCACAGACAATCACACCAAGATCGAAATGTATGGACACAATAACCACGCACCAAACAACTCTACTCTCTTCTCAGGAAAAAAAAAGTCTCTAGCAGCACCCCCATCATGATATATGAATGATAAAACACTACCATTACATAATTAAAACCCAAGACAACATAGATCAAACCAAAACGAAACAATCCACTTCAATAACTTGCCAGACCCCCAAATAAAGAATAGTGCTACAAAGGGCTCACATTCATGTGTATGATGTTGATATTATTATTATTATTATTATTATTATTATTATTATTATTATTATTATTATTATTATTAGCGAGTTATGATGATTATATAGTATATGATTATATAGTATATGGACTCACTCGCAGTTGTGTGCACACATCTTAGTTATGAGCGTATATTATAAATCAATAAAATACCATGTATAAAAAAAATATAGACTTGCTGACCTGACCGGAGGGAAGATATTTGGGCAGTGTTGCAAGTAGAAGCGATTGATGTCCTTGGCGGCGAAGAGCGGACGGCCGTCGGCGTTGGGCGCGGTGAGCATGGCCGTCACCAACCCTCCGGTGCTCGTCCCGGCCATCACGTCGAAGTAGTCTGAGATCCTCGCGTCCAGTCCATCAAACTCCTGTATAGAGATAGAGACGGTCCATCAACAGTAGACTCCTGTATAGCAGCAGGGTGATGCAGGTCAGAAAAGTGAGTTACCTGGAGCTTTTCTTCGAGGAAAGCTAGGATAGTCCCGGGGATGATGCCGCGGACGCCGCCGCCGTCGATGCTCAGCACGGTGACGATGCTCCCGTACGCCGGCGGCGGCGACTTGGGAGTGGCGAGCGACGGCACGCGGCCGCTGAGCGCCCGCCTCGCCGGGTTCTGCAGGGTCAGGGGCCCGTTGCTCTGCTCCGGCCGTCGCATCCTCACTCAGACCGACCGCTACTAGCTTTGTGACTGACGATCGATCGGTGTGGTTAGTTGGGTTGGCGATGCATATATGTGCAACATATTTATACCCTCGCGCGGATGGATGGATAATGATCTAAAATGGCTTACATTTATTTACAAAAGGAGTATATTCCATCCTGGTCCTCTCGCTAGCTAGCTAGGAAAAGTCAAAGTGTAGTGAGGTGTTAGAGCATCTACAGCAAGACATAGCAAATTCGGGCCCTTAAATGCCAGGCACTGATCGGGCACGCCTCATATTCGACCTCCTCCACATCGTCGAGGTCTGCTTCGCACACCAGGCTTAGTCAGTCATCGTTGAAACCGGATTCCCTACCGGAGGCAACTCTGCTTTGGTCACCGGCCATCGAATGGCTTCGGAGGGGATCAGAAGTGGAATGACGGAGAGGGGCTGAAGTGGAGTTTGGATTGACTACGGTCTAGGGTTTTTCGAATGAAAATATTTGTGGCACACGTTTGTGCCAGGCTGAGCAAAGCCGATGTGGTGGACGGGCCCGGACCATCTTATATCCGCCTTATATTTAGGCTGTATATGAGAGGGGTCGGATAGGCCGAACGTTTGAGGATGATTTAAAACGTTTGTCTGAGTATGATCAGTCAGTGATTAGGCTGTTCACGCGGACGTTTGCGAACGGTTTGAGGTGCCCGGTCGGCTGTAGACGCTCTAGCCTAGCCGATCGAGCCGAGCACGGGGAGGGCCGGCGGGGCCCATCCATCGACCTCAGCCGGTCATGGTCGATCGCCTCGGAGGAAGGAATATCTGTATGTACGTACGCACCGTACGTCCACGATCCTGCTTAGTCCAGCTGGATCCAATCGTGCGCGTGCAGGTGTTTCGGCCGTTAACTTATGTTATCCGCTTACGTACGTAGCCATGGTGTTGATGATGCTCCCATGGACACGTAGTACGTATCCATCACAAGGTACGTAGGTGTAGTATTTTTTTTTTGCCAGGTACGTACGTGTACCGAGAGAGTGTTTTTTCTTTAGAACAGTACAATGTAGATGCTCAGGTAGGCACATATATAGTTACCCCTATGAACACATGCATCATACTAGCACCTCCGAAATACTGAATATGCACAACATTTTAGATTGATGAAGTCTCACAGGCAACTTCGTAGTCGAATGAAAAGTCCCCTCTCACTGAACGGACATCGTTGGAAAATCCAAAATAAATTTAGAAAAATGCAAGAAGCGATGCCAAGTCTAAGGGCCTGTTCGGTAACCCTCCACGACCCCAAACTCCTCGACTCCACGGCCAGCAGCCAGCGCCAGCTTCTCGTAGGAAATCCCGGAGTCATGGGAGCGTTCGGCAGAGCAACTTCTTCCTTCGACTGATTTCCACCTAGGCTGAAAGGCCATTTAGATGTTTCTGGCCCACTTAGCATATTTACAAGATGGGCTATTGGTTGGGCTTTGAGACAATTCTCGTGGAGGAGATTAGCTGCAGCGAACCGGTACGGGAATTCACTTCGCGGTTGTCATGCATGTGTAATATCAGCCAACTCCCGCTTCTCCATTTTCTGAGAGCTTGGGTTTCCCAACTCCACCACTCCTCCACTTTTGCACTATGGCAATAGCCAGCTTCTCTCTCGTATAACCAGGTTTTGGACCATTCGGGTTTGCTCCTGACCTGGAGTGGAGGAGTTGAGAAGCTGGGGAGTTAACGAACACGCCCTACATACACCACAAGGTATAGCTAAGCATATGAGCTACACTCAGTTCGCCCGAGGGCGTGTTGCTGCTCTGACGGATAAATCCTAACCACATGGTACCTCAGACGTGTAGTTAACTCATCTATTTCCTTTCCCATGACCTAATTATGTCACTAGTTCACGGTGAGGGTGACTGGGTGAGGATGGAAGATGACGTTGTCGGGGAAAGACTTGCTGCTAGGGATTACTCTATGGTAAATAAAAATATCATCAGAAAAAGTTCAAGACCTGCCCCCTTCTGTGTAAAGAACACATATCATCAGAAAAAGTTTGTTAATGGTTCCTGTTTGTTTTTTATTTTAGTCATTCCGGTTTTTTCTTATGTTTCTATTTATAATTTTGGCGCGCTTTAATTCTTCAATATTTATTAAAGTTCGTTATTATTTAACTTTTTTGTAAAATTCAAGAAATAAATAAATTCATGAATATTATTAAAGTTCATGGAATTTTTAAAATTTTGTAACCGAATTAAATTTTAAAACTTTATTCGAAATTTTGAATATTTATTAAAATCCATGAGTATTTATAACAATGTTTTTAAAAGTTTGAACATTTTACAAAGTCCAATGCTTTTTAATATCAAATTTTTTTCAAAAAATTGAAAAGGCAGCTCGAGAGAGTGTTTTGCCAGGTACGTACGTGTACCGAGAGAGTGTTTTTTCTTTAGTACAGTACAATGTAGATGCTCAGGTAGACACATCTATAGTTACCCCTATGAACACATGCATCATACTAGCACCTCCGAAATACTGAATATGCACAACATTTTAGATTGATGAAGTCTCACAGGCAACTTCGTTGTCGAATGAAAAGTCCCCTCTCACTGAACGGACATCGTTGGAAAATCCAAAATAAATTTAGAAAAATGTGAGAAGCAATGCCAAGTCTAAATACACCAAAAGGTAGCTAACCATCTGAGCCACACTCAGTTCGCCCGTGGGAGTGTTGCTGCAGTGATGGATAAATACTGACCACAAGGTACCTCAGACGTGTAGTTAACTCATCTGTTTCCTTTCCCATGACCTAATTGTGTCACTAGTTAACATGAGGGTGACTGGGTGAGGGTGGAAGATGATGTTGTCGAGGAAAGACTTGCTGGTAGGATTAGTCTATGGTAAGTAAAAATATCATCAGAAAAAGTTCAAGACCTGCCTCGTTCTGTGTAAAGAAAACATATCATCAGAAAAAGTTTGTTGATGGTTCCTGTTTGTTATTTGTATTATTTACTCTGGCTTTTGGGTTCTCTTTTTATTTATAATTTGGCGCACTTTAATTCATGAATATTGATTAAAGTTTGTTAATATTTAGAAAAATTGTTAACATTTTTGTAAAATTCAAGAAATATATAAATCCACGAATAGTTTTAATGTTCATGGATTTTTCTAAAAAAATATTTTTTTTGCAAACTTTATTCGAAATCTTGAATATTTATTCAAATCCATGAATATTTATAACCATGTTTTTCAAATTTTGAACATTTCTAAAAGTCTGATATTTTTCAATACCCATTTTTTTCAAAAAAAATGAAATGGTATCTGGAATTTTACAAAATAGCAGTAGAGAAAGCGACAAAAAAAAATCTAAATCAACAAGTGGAGTAGGGAGCCAAGATGAGCGAGCGGGAGCTTCATGGGTTGGCCCATGGGTTGGCACAAATGACCGAAGACAACTCTTTTGCATAAACGAAGCCGAAAACAACTCTTCGGCCAAAAGTAGACCGAAGACCCTTCTTCGGCCAAGAGTAGACCGAAAAGATCCTCTTAGGCCAAGAGGATGCCGACGGGGGGCATAGATTTGACTTTATGCATTACATCATATAGTTTCCGAATTTGCTATAAAAGCATCATAGTTTAAAAAAATCCTAAAACTTGTCTACACTAACAAGTGCAACGTGTCACATATGTACCTTCAGAAATCGAAGCAGGGAGTCTAGCAAGAAATGGTTTAGCTTTGAGAGACGTCATGTTTGGCTAGTTCATCTTCGTGATATTCTTCAAAAAACCTTGTTACTGAGTAAGAAAGTTTGGCATGTTTTCCCTTGGGCTAGCCTTCCTCGAGGTTGTGAGGTCCCCTCTCTGGTGCCTCTTGTCTTTATATACCTCAAGACTTCCCTCACTAATAAATCCCAAATTTGTGTTGCTTCTACTCCAAATTTTGAGGTGTTATTGTACAAACATGTTATGGTACTCTGCCGAAGAGGAATTTGTTGTTTTCTTCATCAACATTGATCTTTGCTGCTCCCCTGGTGAAGTTGGAGTAGTCCATCCCTTGGACTATGGGCTTGTAGTAATCCCTCAGTCCTGAATTACTTGTCGCAGAAATGGATAAAAATGCATGTATCTGAAACTAAAATACGTCTAGATACATTCATTTCCGCGACAAATAATTTCAGACGGAGGGGGTAGTAGACATGATTTAATCCCTCCCACGTTCCTCAGCACAATAATCACATGAGCTGACCAACATGATTGTAATACAATGATGTACTCTTTGCAATGCTTAGGTTTATGTGATGAATTATGAATTATTACTTCATGATGATATTATATGTGATACTTGTACGTAGTTTATAGATGTACATTGCTCTTCGATTGCTTAGATGATCCTTGGCCTGTTTAGATGGATAATCAAGAGGAGAGTGATGTGCATTAGTTGAGTTTAATATTACAAGTAAGCTACCTCGGTGATAGTAAATTGAAAATGCTTGTACTGTATTATTGTCACTAAGGATAAAAGGATTGTTGACCCAGTGATGTACTTTTATATCACGCACCTTATTATTGGGAGAGCTGCTATTGAGTGAACCTATTAAATGCGGTTCAATTTATCATAAAAGAAAACGGTTTTGTCTTTTCTTTAGGGAAAGTAGTGGCTAACCCCCAGCTCGGTGCACCCCTACATACAGTTTTGTTTTGAACATTTAATTATTTCAAAAATATAAAAATACTTCCAACCACACTATACATTAATTACTCATTACAACTAGCAATGCTAGTGAGGTTGACTCCCGCACTAGTTGCGGGCACAAGTGGTACTTATTTTGTGTTGAAGCGTAGATTAGTGTAGAGAATAGTGCTTCCATCAATTGATAACTTAGTTTATCACTGAGGGAAGATTGTTGCGAATGAAGTTGCATTTTGTTATTTCTTTAATAACTCAATCATAAGAGTACAAACCTGACCTCATCATACAGAGTACTCCATCATACATGATGCGCACAGCCAATTTACATTTTGGAAAATAGGTGAAAATGCAAAATATCTTACATATAAATCAGGTGAAGTATGACCTTCCAGTCACAATCAGACTGTGATCATGATGATCTGCAGAGTGAAAGCAAAAGCCATAGCATTGACGAACCAGAACAAGTAGAGAACACTGAGGTAGAAACCCACTAGGGGGAAACGTCGCCCGGCGTGCCGTCTTGTGCGCATGCGGTCTTCTTCGATTTGGGCACGGAACAGTAGCCCTACGCTGGTGATGGTCGGTACTTGTGCTGCCCACACAAAGCTAAGCACGACCAGGGAGAAGAACGGCAACGCGAAGATGCACCACATGGTCCTTTTGATCAAGATAGCATTGTCCAGCCCTGGGACCACGGCGGCCATGAAAGACAGGATCATGCCCATGAGGGCGCACCAAAGGAAGATGAGGGCCAAGCATATCCACGCCGCACTCGACCGCGCCGCCGCTCCTCTCCCGTAGATGAGAAGCATGGTGGCGATCATGGAGGAAGCGACCGCCACAGTATCAAGCACCAAGAAGGCGCTGTAGGGAAACGTACCCCGCAGGTTTGGCATGCCCTTGGAGTCGTATCCGCCTGGCACGTTGAACATGGCGGTCAAGGCGATGGTGGCGATGAGCACTGCCACAATGCCTAGGTTCTTGGATAATTTCTCGATCCATTCCTTCATCTCTACGCCCTTCCACGGGAGTATGAAGTCTTGGCGTCGCGTCCCGATACAAACTCCCCGGGCTGATAGCTTGAGCACAAAGCCGATCTGGAACAGGAAAGCATGTAGCTAACTTTCTACTGATAATTATCGTGAGCCTCGTCCACCGCGTGAGTGTTTATCGCCTTCCAGTCCTCGTCTTAGGAAGACCCGGATTCATCATGTCCCTAGCAGTGATATGGTTATCTATGTATGAGTCATTATCTATGTTTGTTTTAGACTTTTATCATGCGTGAGAAATTATCTATGTATGAGACATGCTTCATGCATGTATGTGTTACTATCGTACTTGCTTCTATCTGATCAGGAGACATATATCTACCTATGTATGCGGGAGACATATTACTATTAATTCGCATTGTTATTCCTGTTACATTTCCAAGGAGACTGCAACAGATAATTAACATACAAGTACATCTGAATAAAACGGTACAACTGAACTTAAAAATACAGCTTACAAACTACATGAAGGCATCATCCTCATCCTCCGTCGATGCAACACTCTTCCCCTTCGACGATGCAGTACTCTTGCCCTTCGACGATGCGGTGCTCTTGGCCTTCATGCTCCGCACGAAGATATCGTCTTCGTCTTTGCTGTCGGTTGTCCATAAATAAGTATGTCTGCAGCAATCTTTAGGAATTTTTCACTCTTATGATGTTGCTTCTTCCACCTTCCATGCAACCTGAGAAGTTCTTTCCGTATCTCCTCATAGGTCTTTGCAGGCCACCCACACCTACTTAACGCGTGAGCCAACTCATTCAGTATGGTGTCACCATTGAGGAGTTCGTCCCATGGAAGTACGTTATTGTCTATCTTGAAATCGCTGGCTAACCTCAGAAGACATTGGCTCATCCTAGGATGAAACTACGATCAAAAGGATAACTAGGCATCTTGACCATACTACACTGGACTGCTTACCTACCTTAGTGTGGAGGGGGGTTTATAGCTAGAGAAGAGAAGATGGCGGGAAAGAACGGCGGGAAAAGGTTGGCAGAAAGGGTTGGCGGGAAAGAGGCCGGATTGAGTTGGCGAGATTCAGTTGGATTCATAAGGCAAACTGCAAAGAAAAACACTTCAGCCTAACATAAGCCAAAGAGAGCCTCCCATGCAACTTCGGCCCATCGTTTACGCGAAGAGGTGGGCTCCAGAGGACTCTTCGGCCCACAAATGACTGAAGACAGCTCTTCGGCCTAAACGAAGCCGAAAACAGCTCTTCGGGCTAGTTTCACCTCTCTTCGGCCAAATGTAGACCGAAGACCCTTCTTCGGCCAAGAGTAGACCGAAAAGCTCCTCTTAGGCCAAGAGAATGCCGACGGGGGGCATATATTTGATTTTCATGCATTGCATCATATTGTTTCCGAATTTGCTATAAAAACATCATAGTTTCAGAAAAATCCTAAAACTTGTCTACACTAACAAGTGCAACGGGTCACATATGTACCTTCAGAAATCGAAGCGGGGAGTCTAGCAAGAAATGGTTTAGCTTTGAGAGATGTCGTGTTTGGCTAGTTCATCTTCGTGATATTTTTCAAAAAACCTTGTTATTTTGAGTAAGAATGCTTGGCATGTTTTCCCTAGGGCTGGCCTTTCACAAGGTTGTGAGGTCCCCTCTCTGGTGTCTCTTGTCTTTATATACCTCAAGACTTCCCCCATTAATAAATCCCAAATTTGTGTTGCTTCCACTCCACATTTTAAGGTATTATCGTATACAAACATGTTATGGTACTCTGTCGAAGGGGAATTTGTTGTTTTCTTCATGAACATTGATTTTTGTTGCTCCCCTGGTGAAGTTGGAGTAGTCCATACCTTGGACTATGGGCTTATAGTAATCCCTCCGTCCCGAATTACTTGCCGCGGAAATGGATAAAAATGTATGTATCTGGAACTAAAATACGTCTAGATACATCCATTTCCGTGACAAATAATTTCAGACGGAGGGGGTAGTAGACATGATTTAATCCCTCCCACGTTCCTCAGCACAATAATCACATGAGCTGACCATCATGATTGTAATACAATGATGTACTATTTGCAATGCTTATGCTTATGTGATGATTTAGGAATTATTACTTCATGATGGTATTATATGTGATACTTATACATAGTTTATAGATGTACATTGCTCTTCGATTGCTTAGTTGATCTTTGGCCTGTTTAGATGGATAATCAATAGGAGAGTGGTGTGCATTAGTTGAGTTTAATGTTACAAGTAAGCTACCTCAGTGATAGTAAATTGAAAATGCTTGTACTGTATTATTGTCACTAAGGATAAAAAGATTGTTGACCCGGTGATGTTCTCTTATATCACCTTTATTCACCTTATTATTGGGAGGGCTGCTATTGAGTGAACCTATTAAACGTGTTTCAATTTATCATACTCCCTCCGTTCCTAAATATAAGTCGTTTTAGAGATTTCAATAAGGACTACATACGAATGTATATAGACATGTTTTAGAGTGTAAAGTCACTCATTTTGCTCCGTATGTAGTCCGCATCAAAATCTCTAAAAGACTTATATTTAGAAACAGAGGGAGTATAAGAAAACAGTTTTGTCTTGTCTTTAGGGAAAGTAGTGGCTAACACCCAGCTCGGTGCACCCCTACATACAGTTTTGTTTTCAACATTTAATTATTTCAAAAATATAAAAATACTTCCAACCACACTATACTCATTACAACTAGCAATGTTAGTGAGGTGGACTCCCGCACTAATTGGGGGCACAAGTGCTACCTTATTTTGTGTTGAACCGTAGATTGGTGTAGAGAATAGTGCTTCCATCAATCGATACCTTAGTTTATCACTGAGGGAAGATTGTTGCGAATGAAGTTGCATTTTGTTATTTCTTTAATAACTCAATCATAAGAGTACAAACCTGGCCTCATCATACAGAGTACTCCATCATACATGATGCGCACAGCCAATTTACATTTTGGAAAATAGGTGAAAAATGCAAAATATCTTACATATAAATAAGGTGAAGTATGACCTTCCAGTCACAATCAGACTGTGATCATGATGATATGCAGAGTGAAAGCAAAAGCCATAGCATTGAGGAACCAGAACAAGTAGAGAACACTGAGGTAGAAACCCACTAGGGGAAAACGTCGCCCGGCGTGCCTTCTTGTACGCATGCGGTCTTCTCTGACTTGGGCACGGAACAGTAGCCCTACGCTGGTGATGGTCGGTGCTGGTGCTGCCCACACAAAGCTAAGCACGACCAGGGAGAAGAACGGCAACGCGAAGATGCACCACATGACCCTTTTGATCAAGATAGCATTGTCCAGCCCTGGGACCACGGCGGCCATGAAAGACAGGATCATGCCCATGAGGGCGCACCAAAGGAAGATGAGGGCCAAGCATATCCACGCCGCACTCGACCGCGCCGCCGCTCCCCTCCCGTAGATGAGAAGCATGGTGGCGATCATGGAGGAAGCGACCGCCACAGTATCGAGCACCAGAAAGGCGTTGTAAGGAAACGTACCCCGCAGGTTTGGCATGCCCTTGGAGTCGTATCCGCCTGGCACGTTGAACATGGCGGTCAAGGCGATGGTGGCGATGAGCACTGCCACAATGCCTAGGTTCTTGGATAATTTCTCGATCCATTCCTTCATCTCTACGCCCTTCCACGGGAGTATGAAGTCTTGGCGTCGCGTCCCGATACAAACTCCCCAGGCTGATAGCTTGAGCACAAAGCCGATCTGGAACAGGAAAGCATGTAGCTAACTTTCTACTGATAATAATGTAGTTTGTCAATCTAACAAGAACAAACATTGTGCACATAACTATGTTTCACGTGCTACATTAATAATTAATTAACGCAATACGGGTTTTTTACATACCATGGGCAAGAAGCTGGTAATATCCGAGACGAGGTCAAATGGTGTCCTCCCTTCATTGTTAGCAATGTTCAAGTCAAGGAGCTCGCTCTGCAAAATTGCAAGCTTTGGCTTCCCAGCAAGCACGGCGGAGTGCAGCGGCGTGTTCCCGTTATTGTCTTGCTCATTCACCACTCCGCCGGCGAACGGGCTACCGACGACGTATTTGACCACGGATTCGTGGCCGCGTCCGATGGCAACATGGAGGAAGTTTCTGCCGTTGTTGTCGGTAATCTCCGCCGAGTCTGGGCAAGCTTGTAAGATGTCGCGGATGACGTCCACGTGGCCCATCCATGCCGCGATATGCAGAGGAGTGAAGCCTTGTTGGTCTTGCAGATATATGGCTGACGGCGCTGAGCTAATAAGCTGGCTGACGATCTCCCGGTCGCCGTCGGACGCAGCATAATGCAGCGGAGTGCTTCCCAATCCATCAGTTTCTTTGGCCAGATCCAGGCTCCATCTCAAAACATCACGTGTAATTACTGCAAAAGAGGTCCAAAAATTAGTACTCTGTCCAAGTCCAACCAAACGTCCAAGCTTCTTTTATGTAAGTAACTGGGTCACCGGCGAACCTGCGCTTTGTAGAACAGCTGCGTGCAGAGCATTCTGGCCGTTGGGGCCAGACGCAGAGGCAGCTGCGTGCCTACGTCCGACCAGAGCTTTCACGATGCCTGCTGAGCGGCGTGACACGGCGAGATAGAGCGGCGACACCCCAACGTCGTTCACACCGCACGATAAGGCCGGAGCAGCCACCAGCAGCCTCTCCACCACGGCATGGCGCCCGTGCCGCGCCGCCACATGCAGCGCCGTGTCTCCTCCGCTGTTCCTCAACAGCAGAACCTGCGGCGCGCCTGGCCCATGGTTACGGTCTTGGGCCAGCCTGATGAGGAGGGAGACCATCTCATGGTGCCCCGCCCTCGCGGCGACGTGCAGCGCCGTCTCGGACTTGGAGTTCCTGCGTGGGAGAAGCTCGGCAGCGTCCGCCGGCGTGCCCTCGAAGAGCCTTCTCACCAGAAGGACGTGGCCCTGGCTGGCCGCTATGTGAAGGACCGTGTTCCATCCAGCGGTGACCTCGTCGAGACTGCATCGGCCGTCGTGTGCTCTTCCTTCATGATCCTGAGCTGTGAGACACAGGTACGTAGTAATAGCACTACCATTACAATTCAGATGTACTCCCTCCGTTCAAAATTACTCGTCCAAGAAATGAATGTATCTAGATGTATTTTAGTTATAGGTACATCCTTTTTGTGACAAGTAATTCCGAACGAAGAGAGTAGGTATGTATACGTCATAGCGCTAGGAGATTGGAATGGGTTATCCACCAATATATGCATGTCCATCCACTTTAGCGAGGAAAAAAATATTTCATTGCAGAAGATAAAGAAAAAAGGACGGTGAAAATATATGCATGATCCACCGGGAAGAAGTTCTACCTGCTGCTTGAAGAAGACGCTCCAGATCGTTTGCCGCCCCAGAGAAGGCGGCGCGATGAAGCTCAGGGCACATGAACCTGCGTTGGGCAAGCAGCCCCTGGGGCTGGGCAGCTGCTCTGACATTGTCGCGGTCATCTCGAGGAAGCGGCAGTACCCGGAGTAGGAACCTCGCGTCCGGCGAGCCCCTGGCACGGCTCAACGCGGCAACCAGGTCCTCGTCGCGGACGCGGAGCGCCCTGCCACTTATCAGAGCGTCCTCAATAATCAGTTCCATATCTCTTTTCTCCTCCTTGGGTATGACAAACGTACGTCCTAGAGTCGATCGTCGTCCTTTCCCTCTTCTTCTTCTTCAAACTAATAAACTAAGACTTGTTGGAGTCGGGGGAACCGTACCACTTGGCCACTACTCTGTTGTTTAGATGCACTAGGCCACAACTATTACAATCACATAGTGCTACGTGTTTGCATGTTCGGACAAGCCAAGAAGAAACGGAGTAGTACAATAACATCCCTTTTTCTTTCTCCAAAACAGTGCTCACCACTGGAATGAGAAACTTTGTCTAATGCCGGTTGTGTGACGACTGCATTTCGTTGGGTACTGCCGTGCTAGGAAAACTTAAGGAAAGACGAGTGCTCACCACTAACGAATTATGTTTCTTTTTTTCTTTTTCTTTTCTTTGGGGTGATGAATTCTGTTGCGAACACTGCTCGTCGCCAGCAAAAAAAAAAGATAGCGCCTGAAGTGCTGCTGACATAAGGAAAGAAGAAGAATATAAAATTATTTTTGATAAACGAGAAGGTAGTTTTTTCTTAGGGAAATGAAAATAATAATATTTTTTTGTTTTTGAGAAACAGGGAAATGAAAATCCAGAACCTTTTTCCTGGAGTTCCTCGGCTTGGACCTGAATAGGCCTAGATAGTAAGCTGTCTTATCCAGCCCAGCCCACATAAAGCAGCTCCCACTTTTCTCACTCCGTTCACAACCTTCCCTCACAAAAGCTTCTCTCATCAAAAAAAAAAACCAAAAAAAAAACTCGTTCACAAGCGGAAAGCAGAGTGGGAGGGAATCATGGCCGGCGGCGGAGGAGATAGCCGCCGCCGCGGTCGCTGAAGCTTCTCCCTCCGCATCCCTGGCTACAAGTACTATCGGGCTGGACAATCTGACGGAGGAACCCTAGAACTCGGAAGACAATCATGGGACTGAACCAATTGAGAGGTTCCTTCAATGATTCAATCCAGCTTCCTAGCTAGGTGAGGTGACCGTTGTTGAACGGAAAGCCAAGGGATTGCGCAGTACACTCTCCTGCAGCGCATTGGTATTTCTGAACAACTAGTAAGACAGTGTTACACTTTTTAATGTGATTGAAATCATAGCTGCGTCTCTTTGAAGTAATTATTATTGGTTCTTGGCGTGTTCAGGAGGGAAGGTCGGAGGTATTTTTGGATATACTGAGGGCATCAGCGTAGTCTGTACAAACCCAGCAGTATTATCAATATCTTGCTGGCTTAATGTATCGCTAGTACAGCATTTTTAATCTTATAATTTGGAGTGTTCCTGCACTTACAGCTAGTATCGATTGCCAGAACCATCCATATGATAGCTTTTTTCCCCCTTAGTGCATGAA
This sequence comes from Triticum aestivum, assembly GCF_018294505.1. NCBI lineage: Eukaryota > Viridiplantae > Streptophyta > Magnoliopsida > Poales > Poaceae > Triticum > Triticum aestivum. The sequence continues at coordinate 723,087,795 of NC_057803.1, read as the reverse complement.
CTATGCGTTGTACTACAGCTAGTACCGAGGATCAACATGTTACACCGTGTCTAAGCTATAAAAAAAAACAAGTCTGAGTTTCAAAAAAAGAACACAAGTCTGTTGCTACTTCTCTCAAGGTTAGATGGGACCTTCGGCCAAGTCACTACCGGGATGACAGGCTATGCCGACGGCTAGGCCAAAACACAGTCGGGATAGGCCTATGCCGACGGCAGCCGTCGGCATAGCCCCTTCAGCAACTCATACGTCGGTGTATCCCAAATGGTAGTCGGCATAGAAAAGCCGTCAGCATAGCCATATATGCCGACGGTTTTCGTACGCCGTCAGCATCATTCAACCGTCGGCCAAAAAATTGGGCAGATGACAACTGATGGCGCCGTCGGCAAGCTCAACAATTGGCCGTCGGCATAGATCCCCGTCTATGCCTACCGCAAAGCCCTCGACATAGTCCTCGGTCAGGAGCTACCAGAAGCTGCCACGTGGTATGTATGCCGATGGCTTTGCCGTAGGCATATTTCTGGTCGTTTGTTTTTACATTTTTTGTTTTTTTTCATTTAAATTAACATCACATATATACATATAACGACACAACACATATATAACATCCACACAACATTATCATCATCATCGTAGAGAAGATCATAGCGCCCAAAGTTGTCAAGATCATCGTCATCATCTAAACAATGTGGTGATAAAGTGAAATTGTAAATTACACAATCTGAATAAAAAATAATAAGCTTTATTGATATAAATACAGATAAAAAGTTCTTCTGATTTACATTGGATCAAAGAGGTAAGAAGAAAAGAGAATAGAAGTCTAAGATAATTAGATCTTCATCTTGATGATCATATGATCCTCTTTTGGAATAAAACCTGCAAGACAAACCGTAAGAGAAAAGCAAATTTGCTGATGATTTAAATGTTGCATTTCCGTTGGGGAAATGCATTGCTGTTTGAGCTGGCACCTAGAATCACTCGAACTGGTCCAAAAACCCTTAACCAGAGTGTTTCCAATAGAAACCAATAAAACCGACAACTAGAACACTAAGGGATCAAATGTACAGGACAAGAGACCAAAAAGGGATCAAATGTACAGGACAAGAGACGTACAGGAAGCAGTCCACAAGCAGAAAAAGAACAATAGCAGTAGATCAAGTCCTTCATCAGATCATGTCAAATGCAAGAGTAAGCCAGAACGGAAACCATTCCAGAAGCAAGAAAGTCATAGCTCACAAAACCAGCAAAGCATATCACACTACTAGGGAAAAGCCTATACACAGAAAGTTACTAGTAGCGAGGGTTAAAAACCCTCGCTACTGCTACTTACCAGTAGCGCAGGTTTTTAAACCTCGCTACTACTAAGTTGATAGCAGCAGCGCGCGTTTTTAACCCTCGCTACTACTAAGCAGTCTCTACCGTGCCCCCCGGGACATGCCATAGTAGTAGCGCGGGTTTTTAAAACCTCGCTACTACTAAGTTTGATAGCAGTAGCGTTGGTTTTTAGCCCTCGCTACTACTAAGTGGTGCCATAGTAGTAGCGAGGGGGTAAACATTTTCAAAATCCTCAAAAACCTAACAGAAAAAAAGTTACGGGGCTTTTAAGATCTAGAGTGGAAAAAATCGAAAAAATTTCAAACTGTGTGGTCAAACAATGGTCAAACTAATTATTCTAGAATATTAGTGTTACTAAATAATTATTTTAGTTTTTTGAATTTTGGTCAAATCTGGTCAAACTATGGCCAAACTGTGGTCAAACTGTGGTCAAACTAGTTATTCAAGAAATATTAGTGTTACTAATTTTTTAGAACAATAGTTTCAAACTCAAATAGTGAAATGTGTGACTTCATGCTCAAGCTAAACATCTTACTATTGTTAGGAAAACAACAAGTGCAGACTTGAAAACGAGGAAGAATAGAACCCGGAAGTTAAGCGTGCTCAGGCTGGAGTAGTGAGAGGATGGGTGACCGTCCGGGAAGTTAGATGATTTGGAATGAGGAGGGGTGATTAGAGATTAAATTGAGCAGCGATGAGGGGTGATTAGAGATTTGAGGTTAAAATAATTCAGAAATTTGAAAATTAGGGAAAAAAATCGAAATATTTTTTTGAAAAAATTCAAAAAAAAAAACCGCGCTGGTAGTAGTAGCGCGGGTTTTTACCCACGCTACTACTAAAGGACGTAGTAGTAGCGCGGGTGGCACCCGCGCTACTGCTATACGTTAGCTGTAGCGCCTTATTAGTAGCGCCGGCCCCCGCGCTGTTAATAGGCCTAAAACCCGCGCTGCTGCTAGGCTTTTCCCTAGTAGTGTCATCAGCTCATTGATAAAATCCCAAACATAGGAGGCCAACCTTCACATGAAATCCAGCTGGCCAAAAGAGATAAAAAAATATATAACAAAGCACTCAAAGTCAGCAAAGGCAGTTCTATAAAAGAAATTAAATCCAAATGATTAAGTGGTCCTTTCTTGTGAGGAAATAAAGTTCAGTAGGATGATTATACCACACAGCCAAGGGGAGCAAGTCCGAAGTCAAATAGACACACAGCCAGAAGAACAAGCAATAGAACACCCCAAGGTAGGATTCTGGGAAAGATGTCCTGAGAGAGCCTAGAAGTGCTAGGACTAGATCATCATAGGATCATGAGAAGTGTAGCATCTGTAGTATCAAATCCCATAGAGGAGCCTCAGAGCGACATCATCGGCTGGCATAAAACCAAGTCACATCTGTTCTTATCATCGAGAGAATTACAAGAGATGGGAAGATGGCAAGTGTAGCGTCTGTTCAAATCAGATTTAGGAGAGAGGGAAATTTTGGTAGATAAGATACTATCCATAACCTGGCAAGAAAGGAAATATAAACAGGAGAAATCATTTTAATCGATGCAATTACAAGCACTGTAACTATATAAATAAAAGAATTATATCTTTACCTAATAATAAAGGACGGAGGCTTTCATAGTTCTCCATCCGTCATCTATTTATATTTGTTAGATTCCATGTTAATCGTAAAGATTGAGGGCTGAGATCTATTTACGTTTTTATATAAAAAACGTTTAGGGGCATGGGGGCACGATGGATCTCGGTTCCTGCTGGCGGGAGGGCTTTGTTTTTGGATGTTTATGTCCTACTTAGAAGAGCGAGGCGGTGGCGGCATGTAGCTATCAACTGATGATGCTTATTATACATACTCTTACAATCCATTTCTATTTCTTCTGCTTTGTTGCTTTCTATATATAACAACAAAGATAATCTGTGTTGAAGATGAGTGTACTGATAGTTGATGGTCGGTCTTTTCTCCATTCCATTCTTCGGTTCTTTTGTCACCTAGATCGACCCCTGATACATGTCGGTATGTTCTGCCTTACGCTCATGTCGCTAGGCACCTTAACTGGAAGACAATGATTTAATTCTTTCATTAGTTGATTTAGTTTGGGTTTCTGATGATGTTGGTCTCCCTATGATAGGAGATGTTGCTCGTTTGCACTTGTTGATGGTGATGATATGGCTGTCCGATTGCACTTAATTATGTGTTGGACATGTACGAACTATCTTATACTGTAAGCTTCAGCGTGGTCTTCTGTTTTGATTTTCACTTATGCATTTATTTAGTATAGTAATCCAGTTTCTTTTTTCAGCAGGAACCTCCTCAACCCGGAGTGAACAAACATCCTAACGTCTTTGTCGCCCGGACACTGAATGATCTCACATCATTCTGAATTCTGAAGCCTGGGATTCCATTTCCCGGCAGAGATAGCCATTTTGTGTTTTGCGGGGTGCCTCGACAATCCGAGTGCCTCTGAAACGTGAACCATGAAGCGATCATGCTGATGGCTGGTCATTTATTTATTTGTAGTTATCATGTTACATGTTTTCGTATACTTGCAGTTTATCCTGTTGTTTCCAACTTGCGAGCGCATAATACATTTGCCGATGAAATAAAACTAATGAAATGCATTTTAGCTGGGGAGAAGTTGTGGAAAATGTAATGGGCTACACCACGCACGATACTGCTATTACTTAAGCTGCATATGTTGAAAAATTAGGCAAGTTCATGATTAATTCCAGTAAATAATTCATGACTAGAACAGATACTAGCATGCAACAATCTAGCAAACTAGAAAAACAACAAAACATGCAAAACATCAGCGCCCACGAAATAACAGCTATATAGACAGACATGAACAGAAGATGTTGGACGTACTGTTCGTTAGCTATTGTGGGTGCGACGGTGTTGATGACGATGTTGGCGACGATCTGCTGCTGACGGCGATGAAAACGACGATGAGTAGCACCGTTCGACTTGGACGGAAGACGACCCGTGATGACGAATTTGAGCAGTCGCGCAGAGCGCTTCCCAAAAACCTATCGTCCTCTCCAGGTGCAGGATCGCAAGAGGCGGTATTGTGTCGCGATCACAATCCCAAACCAACTTGGTTTCTATTTCGTATACTTACCGGACAAGAAATCATTAATTTGTCTGCCAATACATAAAAATAAAACGGCAAAAGGAAGCTGCGCCCCTGCAAGGCAACAGACCGAATTTCGGCGAACGATTCACACGCATGTCGCACGTACGCGCCGCCTCGCCACGGCCCGGCCAGGCAAGGCGAGCGAGCGCGCGTGTGTGGTCTTCCCTTTCTCTTCTCAATACACCACTTAAAGTGGTGGAGAGAACCTGCTATATAAAGAGGTCCAACTCTTCTTCAACTTCCGGGGTGGGACAAAAATTTAGGATCACCACTTGCCATTTTACACATGGGCCACTATCTAAGATTTCATAAATTGCTATGGGCCTAGCCCATGAATTCTAACAACCCCCACGAAATCTCAAATACTCATTTAGAGATTTGCCTTCTCTCACCACTTGTTTAATATACCAGTGTTTCAGCAAAGAATGTTAAGTTGAACTTCTGCCTAGAATTTTAAGCTACGTCCATTCACAACTTGACAATGGACTATGCCTTGAATTTCTAGTTTTGTGTGAACAGGTTTTACTTAAAGTCTTAACCAGTACCTGGCTGCCAGTAGGCTACCCCGCGGTTTGGAGCTTATACGTCATACTCCATGGTCTCTTCGTGAGCTTACTAGAGATCACCCAAATCTCATAGACTGCGACGTTTACAATCGGAACTCATATATGTGTGTTCTTTCAAGACTGCTCTGTAGGACAACATCTTTGCTAATTATAGCCAATAGAACCACATTAAGGCATGTTGCCAACCTGCCTTACAGCTCTGAGCCTTACAGCTCTGAAAGTTTTGCATCTTTACTTAGAGACGGTCATTAGTTATTACTCTCATCAGTTAACCAATAGCTTGTTCTTCCCAGATCCTAATTCACGGGATCTCTAATCACAAAGGTTGGGTTACTACTATGGTGTAACATCTATGGGTCTCATACACATCTCCCTCGATGCAATATCTATCACATTTCGTGATAGTCCCTTTGTAAAGGGATCTACAAGGTTTTTGTCCATTTGAGTATACGTAATGGTTATTACTCCGGAGTTTCTCAACTTCCTGACAGACTTTAAACGTCTCTTCATGTGTCTTGATGACTTCCCATTATCTTTAAAATTGTTCACTTTAGCGATAACCATTTGGTTGTCACAATTCATAAGAATAGCCGGTACAGGTTTTTCAACCACGGGCAAGTCCATCGAGAGTTCACGCAACCATTCTGCCTCAACAGTAGATGTGTCTAAAGCAGTTAATTCTGCTTCCATAGTTGACCTCGTCAATATGGTTTGATTGCAAGACCTCCATGACACTGCGCCACCTCCATGAGTAAATACATACCCACTTGTTGCATAGAGTACATCAACATCGGAGATTCAGTTTGAATCACTATATCCTTCTAGCACAGCAGGATGCCCTGAATAAGTAATTCTGTAACTCATAGTACCTCTCAAATAGCGCAAGACCCTTTCTAGTGCATGCCAATGATCATCACCCGTGTTGGACAAGAACCTACTCAGTTTGCTCACAGCAAAAGAGATATCTGGCCTTGTAGCGCTAGCTAAGTACATGAGTGAACCGACAATTTGAGAGTATCTTAATAGATCTCTCGTTTCTCTCTTGTTCTTTCTGAGTGTCACACTAGGATCATAAGGTGTTGGAGAAGGCTTGCTATCCATAAAGCCGAACCGGCTCAAGACCTTCTCAACATAGTGAGATTGTGTTAGAGTAATCCCACTCTCATCCTTAGTAAGTTTGATGTTTAGAATTACATCAGCTTTTTGATAGAAAAGACTTGACATCATTGATTACATTAATGTTTGTACCAAAGATCAGTATGTCATCCACACACAAACATAATGTGACACTATTGCCCTCACCATGGCGATAGTAAACACACCTATCAGCCTCGTTAACTCTCCATTGAGCAGCCAAGAAAAGTAACACTCGAATGGCACATACAAAAGGAAGCTGCGCCCCTGCAAGGCAACGGAACAAATTTCGACGGACCATTCACGCGCATGTCGCATGTACGCCCCGCCGCAGCACGGTGAGGTGAGCGAGCGCGCGCGTGTGGTCTTCTCTTTCTCTTCTCAACACACCACTTAGAGTGGTGGAGAGAACCCGCTATGTAAAGAGGTCCAACTCTTGAACAACTTCCGGGGTGGGATTAACCTTTAGCACCACCACTTGCCATTTTACGCATGGGCCACTAATTGAGATTTCAGAAATTGCTATGGGCCTAGCCCATTAATTCTAACAGCATATACGTACAATTATGCCACAATTGGACCTCACGCTTGGCTCTCCAAGTTCTCTGCTGGGTGGTGGCATCTAATATGGTGCAAGGGTATGTTGAGAGGGGTCCTAACTTTTCGCCGCTACAAAACAGAATATGAGTGCATTGATATTGGGACTTCAACGTAACTGAGGGGAGTACCAACGAGCACTGCCCTGATCTCAGGAGGAGTTTACAAGTTGGAATTGTTGGAGGTGTAGAATCGGTTCTTGGTGAACACCATGGAATGGAATGGCTAATCAACCTGATGAGAACACCTGCAATTTTCACTTACTTTCTTCTAGTACTCTGTTTTTTCAAAGATGTTTAGGTCCTCTCTGTTTTCTGCTGCCACTATGCTTGTGATTGGTTGTAATCAAAGAATGATGATTGCATATGTTGTTGTCCAAGTTTCACAAATTTGAAGAATCTGTTCAAATTCTCTCCACTACAGAATGGCATAGAACGCTCTGACTCCATGGAGTCCGCAGTCTGGAGCGGAAAAATCTCGTAGAACAAAATTAACTTGATGAGAATATAGACTTGCTCTGTTTTCTTGAAGATGGTTAATTGCTCTCAAATTCCTGCTGCCACTGTGTATGTGCTTGTTTGTAAACGGAGAATTGTTACTGCATCTGTTGTTATCCATTTTACACAAAATTTGAGTTTGTGAAATAATGCGCCTGCTATGTATGGCAATTAATTTATGATTTTCCTTGGTTTCTCTTTGGCAATTACGTTTGACAGCAAAAGGCCATGCAGCAGCATACGAAACCCACGGGATTATTTAGGGAGAAGTATTTTCCATGTGTAATTTGTGACCATGTTTCCCCATTTCAACTGCCAAGAGTTTCAGGAGCATGTGGGCTATGTTGAGCAATCAACAGACTAACTGAGACAAAAACCAGCAGCCTTCTGAAGAAACCATACCATTCATCTGTTTGTGGGCAGAACAACAACATCCTCGATGAACACATGCTTATACCAATCATGGACCAAGAGGACATGCCACCCCGGCTCTTATCCACTTTTGAGATAATCCTGGAAACGAAACTAAACTATGCTCATGCATCAACATGCAAAGCAAATGAAGGTTGGAAATTTGAATGGGGCCAACTAACGAAAGGGAGCCCTCCGACTACCAAAACATGGAGAAACATATGAATAACCAACGCAATATCTCAAATATACATATGGTGCTCAATATCTCAAATATACATATGGTGCTCAATATATCTCATGAACTGTCACAAATTTACACATTCAGGTCCTCCCACATGTATCTTGGCTAGCACATAAGCCCGTGCATTGCAACGGGAGAAGTAATTGACATGTCCACCAAAAAGTATATCCATGTGACACGACAACATCCGTACTGTGTCCCCTGACAGTAGCAAGGATACCCACACCGAGGTTCCTTTGTTGTGGTTATCTCATGAAAGTCTTAAAAATGGACTATTAACGCAAGATTGGTGGACTCCGGAAGGATTAATTCATTAATTATAGTGTCTCCCCTCATAGCAACAATCATGAAATCTGGTCTTACTTACAAACCCGCTTTCCCTAATTTTTATTTACGCAACCATCGATGCAAATCCACCAATTTTATTTATTTAGAGCCAATCAGCCATGCTAGCCCAAATCCATTTAATTCCTTCGATCTCTATTACTTGGTTCTTGAAGTGGCATCCCGATTTCCACACGATTTACAAATTTATATAAATTGATGTATTCTCATGCAAAGAGTCGAGTCAAGGTGGGACCTTTTAATTAAATAATGAACCTATTTTTTAGCACAAGCACATGCTAGGTCAGCGGGTTGGTGCCTTTGTGGTCATGAGTTCCAATCCCACAAAACACAAATATTTTTGTTTACTTCTTAGTCTGCAGAAAAAAGGGTGCAATGCCGACCCTCTAACATATTTTATTTAACATATCTAGCCAATTTAAATGGTGTAAAAACACGCATATATATATTCACTACTCCTTAGTCTGTAGAAAAAAGGTACACTGCAGGCCCTTCTAACATACTTTATTTAACATATGTAGGCAATTTAAATGGTGTAAAAACACGCATATTTTATTTTTGTTTACTTCTTAGTCTGCAGAAAAAAGGGTGCAATGCCGACCCTCTAACATATTTTATTTAACATATCTAGCCAATTTAAATGGTGTAAAAACACGCATATATATATATATTCACTACTCCTTAGTCTGTAGAAAAAAGGTACACTGCAGGCCCTTCTAACATACTTTATTTAACATATGTAGGCAATTTAAATGAGGTAAAAAATATTTAATATTCCATAGCAATTAATTTGGTTAAATAAGATTATGCCCTAAAAAGAATTTTATGTTAATTAACAGGAGCGACCAATAGCATGGTTGGAAACTAAGCATTTTTCTGGTCAAATTACATATATAAATTATTTTGTTCCGAATTACGGTTGCAAAGTGATACAATGGTCATTTTAATATATTCTTTCAAAATAATAAAGACCAGGGACCTAAACAGACTGAAAACAAGTGAACTGGACCTACTGTAGCTGAAGCAGAATACTAACCAACGGCCATGTGCGTGCGACAGTGGATACAGAAGTTGGACGGAAGCCCAACAAATGGAGAGAAAGGAGATGGACTTAATAGTGGACCGCGGGTTATTAAAAAAAAGCAGCAGGGTCCTTTTATCAAACGTATGACGGCGGACCGGCAGAAACACTTCGTACTTTATTAGTAAAATAATAGGTATACATATAGAATAGATAGATATAGATGTTGTTTCGCAAAATTTGATGTGCTCGTGCTGAATTTGAGCAGACAAAGAATCACTTGGCATCCTGGTGTGTTATGGTGGCTAGTTACTCTAGCACCGGGCTCTGGAATCGGGGTTGGTGGTTCCACCAGAGGGTGATCATTCCAGCCAACGAATTCCCAAACTTATTTGAGATGGTAGTTGGCGATGGGGCATTATTGAACGCACATAGACAATCTAGCTGAAAAGACGTGCAAAAGAACACAAGAGAGGACATTCCTTGGCTAAGCATGTCTGGTTTGACCGAAAGTACTAATCTGAGCTCGAGCTCAGATGAGCTCGATATCCAGAACGTCAGCTCGCGCTAAGATTCGGAACGCCACGTGTATTTTATTCTGTATTCCAAGATGTATGTGCAGCTATTTTCCCGGACCGTGGCCCACTCAACTACCGCATTAATGTCGAGGCCGTCATCTCCCCGTGAGGCGGCTCAGACGGTACGCTGCGTCGGGGCCACGGCTCAGACGTTACACAAGAAACGGCGTGCCTCCAAATTGGCCTTCCTCACGAAGATTCCTCCCCTGCTGTCCACCACGCCTGATCTTCAACCTCACCGGCAAGGACCAGATGGGGAACGATGACTACCTCGTCTTCTTCTTCGCATCCAAAGAGGTTCTCCTGCTGATTCCATGCCCAACCTGTGGCCACAAGGTGGTCACCTTCATCTCCCGAGCCGGAGCACGCTTCTACAAATGCGTCAGGAAAGATGTAAGTCCTCCTTGCCAGCAAATTTCAATTTTCGCAACCGGATCACCTTTCTGAAGATCAGCACGCAACCAAATTTCAGGCTGGGTTATGACAGTTCATGAGATCCAGGGATATGTACCTGTCGGAGCTGACTAGGGACGGCTTGTCCCAGCCGTACTTACTGCATCAGCCTCTAGCCGTGCATCCATCCGCTCCCCTTCAGCAGAGATCCAGGTGAGAACACACTTTGGTGGACGGCAGCCAGGCAGAGATCCAATCAGCTCATGCGTGCCCAGCCACAGATGCAGCAAGCTAGCCCCGCCGGTGTTGCACCGCACTGCTGATCGACGGACAGCCAACGCACGGCGCTGCTGTTGGCTGGAACCAACCTGGTTCTTGTGATGGCTATGTTGTACTTAATCTTCGTGCAGCACAGCAGTTACTTTAGTTCAAGAGCTATGTAATAAGGAGAGCCGACTAGTAGTTAATTTGCTAATTCTAGTATGTAGTAAGGACCCGTGTGTAGCTCGCAGTCCCAAGTTGTATTGCTCTGTTTTGTGTTATCTCCACCGCTTATGCTTTTGTCAGAGCATTATGTACCTAATGATGGTTATCTCTGAATAAATATTCAGGTTCTCTGCCTGCAATTTTGCAGTTGTCCATTTTAATAATTTTCATGGATCAAAGTACGTTCAAAACTTTTTAACCACTCATTTTTTATTCACCATGTGTAGTCACATTAGTCTGTTTGCATAGATTCATGGATACAAATATTTAAACAGCCCCTTAGTCTTTCAGAACAAAGTTGCATAGATTCATGGATACAAATATTCAGACTTTGAAATCAACGCTGCTTCTAGATTCATAGTTTCATAGATTCACTCTTTCAAAAGCAGTAGCCTCTGTACTGAACCTTCTGGATCAATGTTACCTTTCTTGCATAGATTGACACACTGTATTCATAGATATAAACATTCACACTTTTGAATTCGGCAGTGATGCTTTCATGCATTCACATTTTGAACATTGTTGCTGTCATACATTCGATATTTCAGAGAAAAAGTTCCATAGATTCATAGATATAAAGATTCAGTCCTTGAAATCTACATTGTTTGTACATGCATAGTTCCAGACATTCAGTATTTTAAAAACAGCAACATTTGTGTTGAACCTTCATGATACATGGTAGCTTTTATTTGGATTGAATGACATGTACAATTGTAACTGAAAGTTCATGCATACTATTTATATCGAGTAACATTATTGCACGATCATCCGCTGGCCTTTGCCGCTACATGCCGCAGTTATTTACCAGTACATAATACCAGGCTTTATATTACAAGCACTTTTTCAGGTCCGAGATGTCGGATGAAGGAAGTTGCAAGGGGGAGACGGCTGACGAAAACCTACACGGAGCTAGACACAATTCAGCACAGAGTGGCGACCCAGCTGTGCCACCAGCCCCAACCTCTCATTTGTTGGTGAAGCACGCTGGTTATACAGGCATTCAATGAGTTCAAGCATTTTCTTGTCACAAGCATCGGTGTTGGCGGCATGCTCAATCTTCAAATGCATACACATTGCTCGCCATTTAGACGGAGTCAAGCTAAAACTACCGCTTACGCAGGTCAGTCTTAAGCAGTACTGAACTTTATCATTCCATCCTTGCATCTTCTCAGCCAAGTTTTTCTGCAAAATGCATTTCCAACCAGGGTTGACATGTCGATGCACATTTGTTTCACAGCACAATGTTTCCAAAACCAAGAAGGATGCCCTGCATGAGTGCTTCAAGCTGCAGGGTAACTTCTCAGCACACGCGCATAAGGCACAATGGAAAGTTTTAGTGCCGTCCGACTCAGCCTTCGACGACTAGGAAGCTACATTGCCCAGCCACTGGACAAACCATCATGCGCCACATCTCTTAGTTGTTGCTTCACCAAGAGTATTTTGGTCTATAAGAACTTGCATGCTATGTTGATCCCCACTGGCAACCCCAGATTCCTTGTCATTCTAGCAGACATTGCGGTTGTACAATCAATGATAATTCTTGTCAGCAATCAAAATCAGCATCGCTCTCCATTCCAGGTATTGATGTAATTCTCCTCCAGATGTGGATAGTAAAGCCTTACGTTCAAACCTGCCCCCCTACTAGAGCCTTGTACCCTAGTATTTTCATGAACTAACGTATCCGGGTGCGCCTTAGCACGATGCCCTTCTGCACCTACTGCACCAAACATTATCACAGTCAGTTTTCGGACTTACTAATAATAAAAAAATCATAACATTCTGCACTCTTAGGCCCATAGTTTTTCAACTAGGATTAATACAAGTTAAAAGAAAACTCAGATACCCCCCCCCCCACCCCCCA